>NW_019397194.1:13224-71900 GCF_000591075.1 Eurytemora carolleeae
GATCAAACTCAGTTTAAAACCCAGATTAGGAACAGTTTAGAACCAGTTTAGAACCAGTTTAGGAACAGTTTAGAACCAGTTTTGAAACAGTTAAGAACCAGTTTACAAACAGTTTGGAACCAGTTTAGAAACAGTTTAGAACCAGTTTTGAAACAGTTTAGAACCAGTTAAATGAATAGTTTAGACCCAGTTTAAACTCAGTTAAAAACCAATATAAAAACAGTTTAGATTAAAGATTACTTGAAATCACCCTTTAAAACCGGCTTAAAACTGGTTTAAACTGGTTCTAAACTAACAAAAACATTTTAGCTGCTCCCCATCCTTTACGGTTGCAGTAACTTGTTGACGTAAAAGACAAGAATAGAATAAGTTATCACCTATTTTTTAAAGTAAATTATTAAAATTTGACAAGAATTTCTTCCAGCTAATATTCAATATTAGGATTACTGTTAAAACACAGGGATTTGTGATCAATTTTTCTCAAAATTTAAATTGAGTTAAATATTACTTGGAAAGCAAATTTTTTGATATGAGTATTTAACAATTTTTACAATTTTCATAAATTATACATATCATACATTGTTTTATGACTAGATATTTCAGTTCTTTTCGCCATTTATACATTTCTTGTCTTTGAGCTTCTTCTAGCGTTTCGGGGACCGATAAAAGAACCAAGCACAGGCCACAAATTTAAATTTTCTAATCCTTATTTATTTGCAACCTGATAACCTTTCATATTTTAAACTTTTAATTCCATTAAACCATCAGGGTTTAGAATATTAGAAGTTGTGGCAAGTGATCAGAACCCTTTGAGAAAATGATAATAATAAAAAAGTCCAAAGGCAAAAATATTTGTAAATAAACTAAAGTGAGATTTTAATGAGGGTTAAAACAACAACAACAGTCTTTACAAATTATCTTGATTTTTGATTATTTGCAGTTTTATATTGATATAAATTTGCAATATATAAGTTAAAATTCCTTAAATATTCAAAAATTCGAGTTTAAAATTTTCAAAACATTTATCTGTGTATCTACATGAAATGGTAAAATTTAAATTTTAACATCAAATTTGTTGAACAACTTGGTTTTATGAATTTTGTGTACATAAATAGATTAACATGGAAGGCTTGAATAGATTAATATATACCAAAATGTTGATCTAAAATGCTTGTTGCGCCCTTTATGAAAATATTATTAAGTTTCCTTCTTATAATCAGATAATTTTTACGACAAATTTCGTGATAAAATCCTTTAAAAACTTTTATGGCAGGAGATTGAAATGTCAATAGCCATTGGGTTGCAAAAATACAGGGATTAGAACATCAAAGTTAGTGGCAAGAACACATGTTCCTTTAAAGGTTAAAAAGCAGTGGAATTAACAACCTTCAACTGTTCTTCGGCATTATTTGTAGATTACTGTTAATAATTTAGGGCATTATTTTAAACTCAAATCAAAATTTTCATAAAATAACAAAAATAAAGAAGCAATTTAACAATACGGCGTAATAAATTACAACATCGGTTCATACGCAAAAAATTTAAGCGTCATTTTAAAGGATAAACTATGGGGTTTACAATATTTAGAATTATAAACTCTATCTAGCAGCATTATTTCGTCCTTATTACTTTAAGAGTACTAGGGAACTGAGTTTTTGCCACAAACTCCGATATTCTAATCCCTCATTGTCCTATTCATTTGATATTTCAAACTATAAATTCTGTCAGATCAAATATTTGAGCTTGAAATATCAAAGGTTTAGACCATCAAGTTGCAAAGATATAATGATAAATAGTGTGGCAAGAACTCAGCTCCTTTACTGAGATTCTGAATGCCTCGAATACTTTTCACTGCTCAGTCCACTTCAGAACTATAGATTTATCTCCAACCATTTTTGAACTAAATTCACCAAATATTGAAACAAATTTTTTCAAATTTAGATTCTTTTTCCAAAAATAAGATTTTGTTTACATTGCAGAATTTCTGACCCCCCCCCCCCTCAATAATCTTTTAATTTTGAAATTGGAATTTAATAATGGGGCTTTAAATCATTTTACTACAAAGCATTAAATTGTGACACACCGATGCAATTAAACTTACTTAAAAAAACCCTGTTAATTTTCAATTAAAAATTAAAAATCTGAATTTGTGGCGAGAACTCAGTTACTTTGAGAACATTTCAGTTTAATATATATATTTGTGTGCCTTTGGCTTGTGTCTACAGGGTCACCACTCTCAAAGAAGGCTTTAACCTCCCTACTCTCCCCTCGCCTCCTATAACACAATATTCAGGGTTTAACCTCCCTACTCTCCCCTCGCCTCCTATAAAATAATGTTCAAGGTTTAACCTCCCTTCTCTCCCCTCGCCTCCTATAAAATAATATTCAGGGTTTAAGCTCCCTACTCCCCCTCGCCTCCTATAAAATAATATTCAGGGTTTAACCTCTCTTCTCTCCCCTCGCCTCCTGTAAAATAATATTCAGAGTTTAACCTCCCTTCTCTCCCCTCGCCTCCTGTAAAATAATATTCAGGGTTTAACCTCCCTTCTCTCCCCTCGCCTCCTGTAAAATAATATTCAGGGTTTAACCTCCCTTCTCTCCCCTCGCCTCCTATAACATAATGTTCAGGGTTACCCACATATGAGACTCCTGTGAAGACTGGACAAAGTACAGTTTTATTTCCGAGAAAATTCAAGTTTTTTTTTGCAGCTGTTTTTTTTACTCTTTAAATATTTTAAAATACCATATTTAGGACCAAAGTTTTAGATTTTGGTATTACAAATTTTCGGCCTTCGGGTTGTAATTAATTATATTTTGGTGTTAAACATTGTTTAGGTTAGAATTCGAAGTACCTTGTTATTTCAAAACAATTTTAGAATATAAATATTTTTAATCTTCTCAAATAAGTTTTCCATTTCTATCAGAAAGGCAAGAAGATCTTGTTCTTTAATCATATTTATCGAAACGGCTGAACCAAATTTTAAGAATTAACCTCCAGTAAAATTTGATTTTCATTAAATTTTAAAATTAACGACATTTTTATTAAAAAACCACGAACTTTTTTTTCTTTACAGTGTAAACAAAGAGAAAATGTTCACGATTGAAACAGAAAATAGGGGCGAAGCGCCCTGAAAGCCTAGTATATTGAAAACTCATTAGTCAATTAACCTAAATACCTGAGCAAGGTTTGAATCATTTCCTCCAAAGTTTCTCCTGATTTTGAGCTTAGTATTGCAGTTGATCCATCAGGTAGCAATATTCTAAATATCAGGAATTAATCAACATGTTTAATATTGCAGTTGACCCATCAGGTAACAATATTCTAAATATCAGGAATTAATAATCATGTTTAATATTGCAATTGACCCATCAGGTAACAATATTCTAAATATCTGGGTAGGACATCAGTAATATTCTAAATATTTGGGGAGTACATCAGTAATATTCTAAATATTTGGGGAGTACAGCAGTAATATTCTAAATATCAGGGAAGTACATCAGTAATATTCTAAATATCAGGGTAGTACATCAGTAATATTCTAAATATCTGGGTAGTACATCAGTAATATTCTAAATATCGGGTAGTACATCAGTAATATTCAAAATATCAGGGAAGTACAGCAGTAATTTTCTAAATATCAGGGTAGCACCGCAGTAATATTCAAAATATCAGGGTAGTACATCAGTAATATTCTAAATATCTGGGTAGTACATCAGTAATATTCTAAATATCAGGGTAGCACATCAGTAATATTCTAAATATCAGGGTAGTACATCAGTGATATTCTAAATATCTGGGTAGTACATCAGTAATATTCAAAATATCAGGGAAGTACATCAGTAATATTCTAAATATCTGGGTAGGTCATCAGTAATATTCTAAATATCTGGGTAGTACATCAGTAATATTTTAAATATTTGGGGAGTACAGCAGTAATATTCTAAATATCTGGGTGGTACATCAGTAATATTCTAAATATCAGGGTAGCACCGCAGTTATATTCAAAATATCAGGGTAGTACAGCAGTAATATTCTAAATATCTGGGTAGGACATCAGTAATATTCTAAATATCAGGGTAGTACATCAGTAATATTCTAAATATCAGGGTAGTACAGCAATAATATTCTAAATATTAGGCTAGCACCGCAGTTATATTCTAAATATTAGGGTAGCACCGCAGTTATATTCTAAATATCAGGGTAGCACCGCAGTTATATTTAAAATATCAGGGAAGTACAGCAGTAATATTCTAAATATTAGGGTAGCACTGCAGTTATATTCAAAATATCAGGGAAGTACAGCAGTAATATTCTAAATATCAGGGTAGCACCACATCAGTAATATTCTAAATATCTGGGTAGTACATCAGTAATATTCTAAATATCAGGGTAGCACCGCAGTTATATTCAAAATATCAGGGAAGTAATTTTCTAAATTCTAATTTTTTTAGTAAAGTAAAGATGTAAAAAGGATCAGGAAGAAAAGCATTTTTTATAAAGTAGAGGTTATAGGAAAAAACTACAAAGTATGAAAGGAATTTGAAGAAAAGTTTTATAGTAGACATTTGGAAGATCTTAGTAGAGATTAAGGATCAAAAAAAAGATTCTTATACGGGAGAGTTCGAGTGTTCAGCGTTTGCTTAATGAGATAATTGGAAGGAAAGCGTGTTTTATTTGTAAAGATTTGGAAGAAAAAACTAGTCTGGCAAGATTTTGATAAATGAATGTTATTGACATAGAGGAGATGTGATTGACGGAATAAGAGAGAATTTCTCCGAAAGCTGAATTGATTACACAATACTCTGTCAGCAGTTTTTTATTATAGAATTCTTGAGTCAAAGAAATAAAACAGAAAAGAGAAAAATAGAGATCAGAATACAGAAATTAGAAAACAGAGAACATAGATTAGAAATCAGAAAATAGAGAAGAGAGAACACAGAACAGAAAAGAGAGAACAGAGAACAGAGATAAAAAACAGAGAACAGAGAACAGAGAACAGAAAACAAAGAATAGAGAACAGAGAACGGTAAACACAGAACAGAGAACAGAGAACAGAGAACAGAGAACAGAGAACAGAGCACAGAGAACAGAGAACAGAGAACACAAACAGAGAACAGAAAACAAAGAACAGAGAATATAGAATAGAGAACTGAAAACAAAGAACAGAGAACAGAAAAAGAAAACAGAGAACAAGGAACAGAAAACATAGAACAGAGAACAGGGAACGGAAAACAGAGAACAGAGAAAAAGACATTCTTTGTTAATTTTTTGACACACTTTGAAATGAAAAAGTAAGAATAAAACTTTCTCAGTTATTACTTAATATAAATATAAATGTCTAAAATAGGAAAATTAGTTTTATCATTTTTATAGAAAGTCATAAGTTTAAATAAAGTTACCTAAATAGGATTAACTAAACTTTTTAATTAAAAACTTTAAGTATTTATAATTTTTAATGTGATTACAAGAATCTTGTGAAACTTAATCGCAGCATCTGTTGAAATAAAACAAATTTCAAGGGTAAATTTTCCTTTTCTATTATCATCATTTCTATTTCTATCTAAAAAAATTAAAATTTTCTAATATTGAAATGTAACTGCCAAATATCAACCGAAAAAAGTCTTTCCTATAATCGAGTGACTCATACAATGTCTTAAATGAACTCTATCATCCGCTAGTGAACTCTCTATTCAATAGCTCACTTTGGGAACTCTATGTTCGATGCATCACTTTGTAAACTTGTTAGGGAACTTTATGTTTAATAACTCACCTAGTAAGCTGTATCTTTAATGACACACCGAGCGAAATCTGTGGTCAATAACTCTCCTAATGAATCTATGTTCAAAACCTCTCCTAATAAAATCTATGTTCCATAACTCACCTAATGAAATCTGTGTTCAATAACTCACCTAATGAAATATATGTTCAATAACTCACCTAATGAAATCTATGTTCAATAACTCACCTAATGAAATCTATGTTCAATAACTAATCTAATGAAATATATGTTCAATAACTCATCTAATGAAATCTATGTTCAATAACTCATCTAATAAAATCTATGTTCAATAACTCATCTAATGAAATCTATGTTCAATAACTCACCAAATAAAATCTATGTTAAATAACTCACCTAGTAAACTCTTTGTTCATCTATGGAAATTTATTTCAATAATCCACCTGGTGAACTTTGTGTTCAATAACTCACCCAGTGAACGTTATGTTCAATAACTCACCTTGTAAACTCTATTTTCAATAACTCACCTAGTGAACTCTATGTCTGGACAAGTCTGAGCAAGTAAAGCAATGTTTGGAGAGGAAAATGTTCGTGTTGTTAAACCTAAAGGAAACATTAGGAACATAAATGTTTGCATTTCTAGATCAAATAAAAACACAGTACCGTTTGTATGACAAAATCTTTAAAATATAGAAAGAATAAGAATAGTTAACATACATTGATAACCAGAAAACTGTGGAATAGGAAGACGACATTAAAGCAACACTGAAGTGCATTTGATGCTGTTTCAAAGCAAATAGAAAATAACTTGTTAATAACTTACATTTCACAATTGCTCTGTCATGTTCATTGGACTATTTAAAGTGATATATTGAGTCTAAAAGTCTACTTCCTATTCCAGAGTTTTCTGATTATGTTTATATAGTTGAAATTAAAGGAAATATTTACTTTGTGTGGCTAAATCGTATTTATTAAAAAATTTGTTTGGTTAAAACTAAAGGAAAAACATCAATTACGAAAATCTTTATCTAAGTGTCAAAAAAATAAAAAAAATAATCTTAGTTTGTGATTAAACCAATATTAATTACTTTCATTCAGAGAGTGTTATATCCACAATGGTACCAATTTGAATCTTTTTCTGGTCAAAAATGGGAAATATATATATTTGTTATTCAGTGAGTAATTCTTATAATTTATTCCATTATTTCTGTAGTAAGAAATCAGCAAGTAATTTTTAGAGAAACCATAATTAAAAATGATCAGTCTTTAAGGTACAGTTGTTAATCAGACATGTCTAAACTGAAGGAATGCTTGAAGTTAAGTCCATTGAAAAAAAATAAACAATTATTTATTTTATTTTTTTATTCACCTGGAAGATCTGGTTCCCTTTCCTTAGATTTGGGTCGACCTGAAAAACAACATTGTATACTGTATACATTTGACACTTGACACTGGACACTGGACACTCGACAATCGACACCACCAGTTACTGGACACTAGACACTCTACACCAGTTACTGGACACTCGACAACAGTTACTGGACACTGGACTGGACATTTGACACTGGACACTTGACACTCGACACCAGTTACTGGACACTGGACACTAGACACTCTACACCAGTTACTGGACACTCGACAACAGTTACTGGACACTGGACATTTGACACTGGACACTCGACACCAGTTACTGGATACTGGACATTTGACACTGGACACTGGACACTCGACACCAGATAGTGGACATTTGACACTGGACACTGGACACAAGTTACACGACAATGGACACTCGACACTGGATAATCGACACTGGACACTGGTAACTGGAACTTGGACACTCGACCCTTTACACTGGACACTCGACACTCGACACTGGACACTCGACACTGGACACTCGACACTGGACGCTTGACACTGGACACTCGACACTGGACACTCGACACTGGACACTGGACACTGGACACTAAACACTTGACACTGGACACTTAAGACTGGATAATCGACACTGGACACTGGTAACTGGACCTTGGACACTCGACTCTGTACACTGGACACTGTACACTGGACACTCGACACTGGACACTGGACACTTTGTTATATATCTTTGAAAATAGACCACCCTATTATTAGTTCATACAAAATTTTTTTTTTGATATTCAGGCTATCCTACACTTCATGTAATCTCTGTTTATTAATATCCCAGTACTGCACAATGGGGAATTGTTTAATGAGAAAGGAAATAAAGTATGTTTTATTGCTTGGTGTGCACACTAGGCATTAGACAAACAACTAAACCTTCAAGTTTAACACATTTATTTTATTACTAGCTTTATCATAAAGTGGAAACAACAGTAAAATTATAAGGTTTAAATTAGGGGGGAATTTTCAATTTATGAATATTTGAAACAAAAAGTTGAAACATTTAATAGATCTAAACGGTTTTTCCAGGAAATAAAAGCACACACATTTTTTGGTAAACTCACTTCATTTCTACAACTCATTTTTTCTATGTACGTTTTGGCAAATTCCATAATACCGTTTTGCGTAACAAGCATACTTTTCCACATCAATATCTAGGTGTTGGGGCATTTCATCGATGGACATTTCATAGATAATAAATTCATAGATAATAAATTCATAGACAGGACATTTCATAGATAGGACATTTCAAAGATAGGACATTTTGTATTCAAGACATTTCAAAGATAGGACATTTTGTATTCAAGACATTTCAAAGATAACAAATTCATATATAAGATATTTCATAGATAGGAGATTTCATAGATAGGACATTTTATAGATAGGACATTTCATAGATAGGACATTTCATAGATAGAACATTTCATAGATATGACATTTCATAGATAGGACATTTCATAGATAGAACATTTCATAGACAGGACATTTCATAGATAGGACATTTCAAAGATGACTTTGTATAGCAAAAAGTCAGCAATATAATATATTATCAGTTTAAAGCAATAATGTGAATAATATGTAGAGTACAAATTATGGAGAGATTGTGAAAAGATCAGGGTATGATTTATTAGATAAGATTACTTAAAAGAAAAAATAAATTTTCTGTGAAAATATTTTTCTGTCTATGAAATTTTCAGTCTATGAAATGTTCTGTCTGTGAAATGTCCTGTCCATGAAAAATACTATCTATGAAATGTCCTGTAAATAAAATATCTTTTCTATGAAATGTTCTGTCTATGAAATATCTTTCTATGAAATGACTTTCTATGAATTGACTCAACACCATTATCTACACGTAATTCAACGCAAAAAAAGTTAATTTGCGAAGAAGTTTTGATTCGCAAGCTAGCGCAAAAATTGAAAATTTAATATTTGGCAAAAAATCCCTTGAATATTTGATATTTGGTAAAAAATCCCTTGAATATTTGATATTTGGTAAACACTCCCTTGAATATTTGATATTTGGTAAACAATCCCTTGAATATTTGATATTTAGTAAACATTCCCTTGAATATTTGATATTTGGTAAACAATCCCTTGAATATTTGATATTTGGTAAACAATCCCTTCAATATTTGATATTTGGTAAACCCTCCCTTGAATATTTGATATTTAGTAAACAATCCCTTGAATATTTGATATTTAGTAAACACTCCCTTAAATATTTGATATTTAGTAAACAATCCCTTGAATATTTGATATTTAGTAAACAATCCTTTGAATATTTCATAAACAGTTCTCCCTTTAATTATACCTATTATATTGCTCCAATTAGAAAGGCTCCACTTCTTGTTATCTTGTTTGTTCTTTTTACCCTAAACATAACATATTTTAAGGTCATAATGGGATTAAAGGGAGAGAACGGATAGACATGGTAGTTGAGCTGAAAGTACAGTATTGTATCCTAAAGTATCCTAAAGTTTCTCTTCACAATACTGCACTTTTAGCTCAACTACCATGTCTAGCCAGTCTCTCCCTTTACCCATAGTTTGGATGGGTCAGGAGGCCAGGGGTGTCTAGTTTGGAAATAAATCTAGAAAGGGTGAGGGAAGTGGATGGGGTTTGAAAGTTCTTTTACTACATACTAAAGGAATTGCGTCTTTTCAGAAACTCTGATCTAGCTAGCTATGCAACCCAATATCGATATGTTGAAAAAGTAATTTTCCAAATTAAACCTCCATTGTCTATTTTGGGTTAACGTTGGATAAAAAAAGTTTTAACATGAACAAACATAAACTAGGTATTTCAACTATGTTACAATGTCATCTAAAAATATAATTTCGATGATTGGACAAACTTCTCAGGAAAACTTTCAATTGGTGAGGAAATGTGTAGAGGAGAGGAGGAGGAGGAAGAGGAGGAGGAGGAGGAGAAGGAGAAGGAGAAGGAGAAGGAGAAGGAGGAGGAGGAGGAATTTTTAGGTAACCCTTGGGGTACCCTGGGGGTCACAAAGGCTAAAAAAAAATTCGATTTTCGATTTTTTTCTCCAAAATTTTTTTTTGTTTTCCAAATTAGAAATTATTTTTTTCAAAAATTTATTTTTTTTAATCCACGGGTTTCCGCCTGGCACAACAGCTAGTACTAGATACAAATATAGCCCAATCGGATTAAAAAAATATTCTTTCAATTCCTGAATATTTTCCCCGTAGTTACAGACTATTTGTAGCTTGCGTGAGAAGCTGAGATGGATGAAAATCTTTATCAGATTAAGGTCTAATTAAATATGCATTACCTGATCTTATAGTGTACTTAGAGGTGCGCAAGTTCAATTTTTTTTCCTTTCGTTCATTCATCGTTTGCGAACGACCCATTTTGTTCGTGTTTTTTTTTTCAATCGTTTACAAAAACATTATTTCGTCGCTTGTTCTCAAAATTGACAATAATTTTCTCACTGTATGATTATTTAGTTATGGTCGTTCACTAAAATCGTTCAGTCAGCTAAATCGTTTCCTCAAATAAATCGTTTGTCCATTAAAAAAACGATCGTTCGTTCTCAAAAATTGTGTTTGTTCACAAAAATGATGCCCGTCTCTATGTATACTAAAGTTAGAAGGGATAGAAATTGTGTAAACATCTGACATATTAGATTGCAAAATACTAGAACCCCGCTAGGCCTATAGTTGTACCGGCATGACATGCTTTATTCTTAAAAAGATAGCTATTCTTCAAATATTGAGCTATCAAAACAAAGAATTCAACAAGTTATTTAAAGCATTTAATTTTCACAGCTATAAAACTCATGGGTTTCACAAATTATTCGCATTTTGCATTTTCGCGAGCAAACGAAATGAAAAAATGAAGCGGAACGGCCTGGGAAAAAAAATTTCGGAAAACAATTTGTCCTTTTCGCTGGAACCCTAATTGCAAGGCAATAGTGAAAAATATAGAACCCCTAAAGGCCTAATGTTGTACTGGCATGAAATGCTATATTCTTACAGAAGGTTTTTGACTGCCATCTTATCGCCACTTTATGAAATTATGAAAAATTAGATTAATCTTAATGAAAATTAAAAAAATTAGAATAATCTTTCTTAATATTAATCCAGAAAGGGGTATCATTTCGGGGAATTTTTTCTGTCAAAAAGGTTTGTAACACTTCCAATTATGTTCGCATACTTTGAATATTCTTAGATTTTTTAGATTTTTTTATATAAAAATTAGAAAGATTTTTAAGACATTGGGTAAATAAAGCAGACACTCAATAGGACTAGCCGGTGCAACAAGGTTGACGCGGTCAGACTTTAGTTTGAATTTACTTTTACTGAAGGGTCAGTGGTGCGTGATATCTGCTCAATGCTCTAGGCATAAAAATTAGAAAGATTTTTAAAATATGGATTTCAAATATTTAGATAAACTGATATATTAATATATATATATATATTGATATTGATATCTTGATCACGTTTTAATAATTTTGACGGAATATATCGATTTACAAATTTTAATTCTTAATTTTTTCCAATGAAAATAATTTAGTAATAATACTTGTGAATTTTTTTCCATAAGCATATAAGAGAGAATTTTAAAGGAATTTAGTCTTTGCCACAAACTCTGATTTTCTAATCCCTATATCTTTGCAACTTATAGACTTGTAGTCATTAGATATGATTTAGATGTTAGATCAAATAATCTATGTTTAAAATATTAAAGGTTTACACCATCAAGTTGCAAAGGGATTAGAAAATGAATTTGTTACGACAACTCAATTCCTTTATTACAAGAAACATAGCTTACAAGTTTGTGTAGGGTTTGTTTATAATGATCTATATCATAAAGTTTACAACTCTCATAAAATGATAGAATACTACACAACTGTATACATGTATATTCTATAAAATGTTTATTGTATCTATAGTTTGAATGTAAAGTAAATATGTTTTTATCACGCACCTCTGACCCTTTAGTAAAAGTAAATTAAATCTAATGGCTGACCGCGTCAACCTTGTTGCACCGACTAGTCCTATTGAGTGTCTGCCTTATTAACCCAATGTCCGGGCGATAAAGTACAAACTGGGACCGGAAAGGTTGACCCGGCTTGGAAATTCAATTGTACTACGGCTGCCCGTGTTACAGATTGGGATGTTAACATTTTCATTTTCAAAAAAACGATCGTTTCGTTATGAAAACGACGACGAAAAAAGAAAACGATCGTTTTTCAAATTGATCGTTTTATAAAACTCGTCGTTTCGTTAACGATCGTGAACGACGAACCTTCGTAAACGATGAGCCTTCGTTAACGATCGTTAACGACGAGCCTTCGTTAACAATCGTTAACGACAACCCTTCATTAACGATCGTTAACACGACCCTTTTTTTCAAAAAGATTGTTTTATAAAAACAATCGTTTTCAAAAACGATCGTTATTCGTTTTCTAAAAAATCAAATCGAGTGGGTCGTTTTTAAAAACAATTGAAAAACAAAACAAAAAATATCGTTTAACGATCGTTTTCAAAAACGATTAACAACCCTAGTTACAGATGAATAGTATAGACTTGAAAAAGGACTTAAAGTAAATGGCCAGGATTAAGTGGAATAATAATAACGATGCATGTTTGCACACAAAACTAATCAGATTCTTCTGATTTGATACTTGATGTTAACTGGCTTGATCCGTGGTGCAACCAGGCCGATCTGATTCTTTCTACCCATACGAGAGAACATAGCGTCCATACAAATTCAGAGAGTTGCTATATTCAACTTGGATCGTAAAAAAAAACAATTTAATTCCAAACAAATCATTCAGATTTTACAACCTATAATCATTGAATTTTTTTGGACACATTTGTATAAAGTTGATATTTCATAACATGCCACAGATCACCTTCCAATCTCCTACCTTCCAATCAACTCCTTACAGCTATCCAAAAACATAATTTGATGTGTGTAACCAATTATATTCATTATCGTTAACTAACTTAAGACCAACCACTCAAAACAACCTACCCTGGTTAGGGGGGTCCAAACTGCATAGTGAATTGTGATTGCTTATTTGTTATATCTCATGCTTTGTAGTTAAATAAAAATATGAATGAACGTTTTACTTGTTTCATATGCAATATACTTTAAAGGACGATTATTTGGCTGCTTTGATTTCATTGCTTCTGGGGTTCCACCTGGAAGAGACTCCAACGACAAAAAAAATCATTGTTTTAAGTACATGGTATATAAAACTGAATTTGTATGGACACTACGTTCTAAAGTATTAGTCGCTTTTTAACAAATTTCTCCTTGATACAAGAAATAGAAATAAGACGTTCATATGTTGATTTAACTAAAGGTTTGCAAGGTACTTTTTAAAATTGCAATCCTAGCTTTTTGTTGCTTACAGTTTCTTTATTTTCGACCAACCAAATCCTTCTCTACGGTTATGTAAGATAATATAATAAAAATTAGGCCCCATCTGTTCAGTTCTTTTGACGTCTATTGGATTATCTAGCAAACAAGACTAAATTGTTTTTGTTATTTGTGTTTCTTCCAAGTAAGCAGTCGATCACTATTTCTTATTTTTTTAATTCTTCTTGTACATTTAGAACTACCACAAGAACATGGTATTATTATTTGGTGTTGAATAAACAAAAACAAAAAACATTTGGTTAAAGGTTAACAGTTTTTTAGACATTTATAACATGGGGTTTGCAATTCCAAGACTTAAATTGCAAGGAGGGGGGAAGGATTTTGATAATCTGAGGGAAAAAATGAAAAATTGGACAAAAATGGAAAGTTATTTCACCTTTTTCTCAAAAAAAAATAATAATTTTCCACAATATAATTAATTTTCCACTAGCTGAGTTAACGAGTTAAACACAAAAAATTATTCTGCTTCGCGCACTTGTAATTAACTTTTGAGAATAAAAAATGATGTTCAAATACGGAGGGGAGGGGGGCAAAGATTTTAAAAGAAAATTTACAACCTTAGACATCACTTTAACAGAAACCGTTCAAAATTATCCATATCACGGGAAGTTTTAGTACATTTAAATTTCCGAGCCGGGTCAACCTTTCCGGTCCCAGTTTGTACTGTATCGCCCAGACATTGGGTAAATAAAGCAGACACTCAATAGGACTAGCCGGTGCAACAAGGTTGACGCGGTCAGACTTTAGTTTGAATTTACTTTTACTGAAGGGTCAGTGGTGCGTGATATCTGCTCAATGCTCTAGGCAATGAACAGTTCTTTCCGTTATTAAACAAATTAATAATTAAAGGTTCCTTAATTTGTAAACTTTTTGTCATTTTTCCAAACATTCGGTCAGAGAACTTCTATCTAATCAATAAAGATTTTGCCTTTAGGTCTTTCATTCAATAGAATACTTTTTTCAAAACAGATTAGGTATTTTTAATTAATATATGTAATAATGTAAGGCATAGAAATATATAAAAAAAAATTTTTTTCTAAGTTTTAAAGTTGTTCACCTCAAATATTTCAAACTATGATTTCTTAAAAGTTGGAAATTTTAAAGTTTTACATTTATTAGTTTGCAAATATATCGTGTATATGTATATGTATAATGTATATGTATTATGTATTATGTATAATGTATAATGTATAATGTATAATGTATATGTATTATGTATTATGTATTATGTATTATGTATAATGTATAATGTATAATGTATAATGTATATGTATAATGTATATGTATAATGTATATGTATAATGTATAATGTATATGTATTATGTATTATGTATTATGTATAATGTATAATGTATAATGTATAATGTATATGTATATGTATAATGTATAATGTATAATGTATAATGTATATGTATATGTATAATGTATAATGTATAATGTATAGTGTATAATGTATAATGTATAATGTATAATGTATATGTATAATGTATAATGTATAATGTATAATGTATAATGTATAATGTATAATGTATAATGTATATATATAATGTACAATTATACTTTTTAATGAACCTCAAAAAAATATGCACAAAGGTTTTAGGAGACCATTCTTTTTGGAATGAATAATTTGGGTCGCACGGGGGTGGGGGGTGGGTCTATATCCCCTTTCTATTTCCGATTTTCCGGTAGATTTCAAAACTTTTTAGGATTCTCCGATCTCAGTTAGATGGAATTCAATTTTAGACAGAAACTACTCTGAAATTATTATAATAAGACATCGAACTTCAATAACTGAATTCATGAAAACTTAAAACTTTAACCTTGAAATGTGACTACTCTAGAAGTTCAAAATTTACAAAATTTACAAAAACTTGCCACTCGGATATTCTAACCTCTATCTTAGCATCCAAATATCGTAGACCTTTAATATTTCAAGCTTTGAACTCTGTTAGATCAAATTAACAAGGTTTGAAATATCAAAAGTTTACAACATAAGATTGCAGTGATATAGGGATTACAAAATATCAGTTCGATTTTTTCTCAAAATATATCGATTTGAATATCAATAGCTGTGTTTGTATACGATAAACGTCCCAATTGCTGAATTGATCAGGCCCTATTTTGTGTGGGACTTCACGTGACCCCAGGGAAGGTTTATGAGTGATCAAAATTTCAAATATTTGTCTCCATCAAAATTAGATTTTTATTAAATTATTAATTTTATAAATCCACGATTTTTTTTGTTAAGATCCGCGAACTTTTTTGTTTTGTTTTACTATGTACACAAAGTGAACATGTTCACAATTAAAATAGAAGATGGGCGCGAAACGCCCTATATATCTAATATTTTTATTATTTTATATATTTTTTCTTACAATTATCAGAGTTAAATGTTTTGTATTTCAACTTTTTAAGGAATTATTCGTGTCTATGGGAAGCCGATTTTCTTTTCGGAGACTGCAGTAGAGAGGAGATGGGAGGAAGGGCGGGGGGGTTAGGAAGGGGGTAGCAGGAGAGGGGGGATAGGAGATTGTAGAATAGAGGAGATGGTAGGAAGGGGAGCATCATGGTTTAAATATAAATTAGACTGCCTCGTTCATTGTTATCTATGTATTTAGTATCCAATATATTTGAAGTGATGCCGGATTTAAAAAGTACAAACCACTAACAAAATTTCACCTGTTTTACGCCGGAATAATTTTCAAAACGAGATTCTTCCCTCTCCTTCTCTATATAATCCTAAACAAATATATATATAATTATATATTTACTTTGCTTGTCTGTCATGGTTTTGTGGGACCTCGCGTGACCCCAGGGGAGGTATGTGGATGATCGAATTTTCTAAAATTTGCCTCTAACAAAATTCAATTTTTGAAAATTTTGAAAATCCATGAAGTTTTTTGATAATTTCCGCGAAATTTTTTGTTTTTTTTGTTAGTTTTATAATGTACACAAAGAGAACATGTTCACAATTGTAATAGAAGATGGGAGTGAAGCATCCTAAAAGGCTAGTATGTATATATAAAACTAACTGAACTTTCCAAAATCTAAGATTACTTATTCCACATCATTTCAATTGTATATATATAAAAAGGATTTTTGTAAAAAAATTTGATGATGAAACTAAAGTAGTAAAAAAATAAAATAAAATGAATTGGGCTTGAAAAACATACTATAAACAAACATAACTTACACTTCCATTCCTTAACTTTAAGGCTTTCTCTGTGTAACGGCACCTATACATAACTTGACACAGGAATGGGATATCCTTAATCTAATTATCTAATGTACACACTTTTGATATTCTTCTTAATCCTCTATAAAAGTTCCGTTTGATAACAATTTAAGATACGAATCTATATCGATTGGACTAATATCCGATAGAACTTAAATAAGCTGTTTACAAGCCGGCTTTTAGAGCATTTAAAAAAATATTAATTTGATCGTGTAAATATGAAATTATTAAAAAACATTAGTCTTAAAAAACATTAATCCAAAACTTACGTTCGTTCAATTGATAATTAGTCCAATTGATATGACACCAAAAATGCGGAAAAATTAAAAACCGGTTTTTCAAAAGTTTCAGAGCGCATCTCTAATCTCTAGAAATAAATCTAAAGACTAAATTAATCTGAAGATAGATGAATAGAGAGGATTAAGAAGCATTGATCTCGATATCCATCATTCTAAAGTGTTCAGCTCTGGTTGATTAGAGAAGGTTAGTTTATTCTAGAAGGAATTACAAACAGTGATTTTCTCTGTCAAGTTAGAAAAGAAAATTCTAAAGAAAACATTTCTGGAATTTTATTTTCACTGTTTGATTGAAGGAAGCAAAGAGAAGTTTAGAAAAACTTTGTTTCAATCAGATATTCCACAGTTGATTGTGCTGAACTATTTCAAGGTTGTGCATTCATGGTATTTATCGGAATTAGGCAAGCACATGATAAATGCTGGAAATCTTAAATGTATGTGTCAGAAAAATAAAATTGGGTTTGCATCAAAATAGCAAAGTATTTTTAAACATAGAGAACAGAGATAGATGGATAGAGATAGATCCTTTTTGAGAACGAACCACATTTTTCGTAAAACGATCGTTTTTTTAACTGAACAAACAATTTTTTTTGACCAAAATTTTTTTTAAAAATTATTTTTTAAACTGAAAGAACAATTTTTTTTTGAAGGAAAGATAGTTTAGTAAGAAAACAAACGAATATATAGGAAATAAATGAAAACTTTAAGAATTAACGAAACCAAATTTAAATTTGAAGGATTGAAAAAACAGATAAATGAAATGGGTCGTTCACGAACGGAGAACGAACAAAAAAGAAGAAAAAATCGAACGGGCCCATCACTAGTTTTACAAAAGCTTCCTTAGTTTAAACTTTAAAATTTTTGATCTTTTTTCAACCTAAATCCAGCTACATATAGTTTAACCCAATGAAAGCCCTTTTAATCCCCCAACCATATACTGGGCACATTTAGAGAGCAACGAAGCACTGATTATACATAGTATATCACACCAAGGATAGAATTTAATGAATTTGCAAGGTCGCTTAATTACCTACCGCTGGTTCAAATTTGAATCAACGATCCTTCCTGAATCTTTAACTTGGAATTAGTGGCTTAAATTTGAACCGGTGGTAGGTAGTTTAGCGATGTAGCTCAAAACCATTAAATTAGGTCCCTAACATCCTATACCTTTATATTAGCTCTATAGTTTTCGGAAACATTGAATGAATATCCAATCATGAATCTAATTAATTTCTTATTGGGTCAAAATTTGTATTTTCAGCTTTATCTGCTTTCTGCGACAGCACATCATTAACAGCAGAGAAAAATATTTGTAGGATTTGCTATTTAGGGATATTTAGCTTTCATGTAAGCAACATTATCCATACTTTTAAATATCAATCTAAAGATTTGTTTTAAAGTTTTTTTATTTTGAAAAAAAAACTTTATTAAACTTTATTTTTGGAATAATCTTGTTGTTATAATTCATTCCGAGTTCTGCCCATTTGGCGAAAAAAAATAAATTGAAAAGATGATATCCTGTAGACGTGAACACGTGTATTTCTGTAAAAACAAATATTTTTTTTTAATCTGTAAAATAACTTCGGATGAAAATTTAAAATAGATAAGTGATTTTACCCGGCAAAGTTATGATAGATGTAAGTGAATTTATCCGGCAAATTTACAATAGATAAGTGATTTTATCCAGTATAATAGATTCATGATTTTATCCAGTAAAACTATAACAGAAAAGTGATTTTATCCAGTAAATCTATAACAGATAAGTGATTGTATCCGGTAAATTTATAATATACAAGTGATTTTATCTGGTAAATTTACAATAGATACAGGGTGGCCAAAACTTTTTTGAAAAAATCCGTACAAAAATCCGTACATTTTCAGAGGAAATCCGTACAATTTTCGAAAAAAAATCCGTACAATCCGTACAATTTTTTTTGAACAAATCCGTACATTTTTTTAAAAAATCCGTACAATTTTCGAAAAAATCCGTACAATCAGTACAATTAATTTTCGAAAAAAATCCCTGCAATCCGTACATTTAAGAAAAATAAAACCATTTTTGAAAATATTATTCAACACATAACAACCAAATAATTAAGTTATAATTAGAAAGAGTGGAGTGTAGATTTAGGATCTAATATAATTAAAAATAGCGTGGTACAGGGGTTGCACACTTAATTAAAAGAAAGTTAATATTGAACTAAAAATGAAAAGATTTACAGATAAACGGAAGAAACCTGAGAGGATGTTCTCAGATCTGATAAAGAGACAGATAGATAGATGGATAAACAGACAGACAGATAGATAGACAGAGACACAGATAGACACACACACATATAGATAAACAGAGAGACAGATAGGATATATAAACAGATAAATAAAAAGATAGATAAACTGACATGCAGATAGATATACAGATGGATAGACAGATAGCTAGATAGCTAGACATATAGGTAGACATATAGCTAGACAAAGAGCTAGACGGATAGATAGACAGATAGATAGACAGATAGACAGATAGATAAACACATTCTCAAATGAACACTTCTGGAACATATTCTCAAATGAACACTTCTGGGATCTCGAAAATTATGAATGAATTTTGATTGTCAATTGAAACATTAATCAATCTAATATTATTTAGAATGCAGAAAATAAGTAAAACTAACTTCATTTTGACGAGATTTTTTTTTTGAAATTTTCATGAAAAACTTGCTGAAATGAGTGAAAATTTATAAAAACGGTGTATTTCCAGGATAAAAATCCGTACAATCCGTACAATTTGAAAAAAAAATCCGTACAATCCGTACAATTTCAGGATTACAAAATAAAAAATTCGTACAATCCGTACATTTTGGCCACCCTGTAGATAAGTGATTTCATTCGGTAAATTTATAATAGCTAATTGATTTTATCCAGCAAATTTATAATAGATAAGTGATTTTATCTGGTAAATCTATCATAGATACGTGATTTTATTCGGTTAATTTATAATAAATAAGTGATTTTATCTAGTAGATATATAATAGCTAATTGATTTTATCTAGTAAATTTATAATAGTTAATTGATTTTATCCAGCAAATTTATAATAGATAAGTGATTTTATCTGGTAAATCTATAATAGATATGTGATTTTATTCGGTTAATTTATAATAAATAAGTGATTTTATCTAGTAAATTTTTAATAGCTAATTGATTTTATCTAGTAAATTTATAATAGCTAATTGATTTTATCCAGCAAATTTATAATAGATACGTGATTTTATCCGGTAAAGCTATAATAGATACGTGATTTTATCCGGCAAGTTTATAATAGAGAAGTGATTTTATTTAGTAAATTTATAATAGCTAATTGATTTTATCCAGCAAATTTATAATAGATAAGTGATTTTATCCGGCAAGTTTATAATAGAGAAGTGATTTTATCTAGTAAATTTCTAATAGATACGTGATTTTATCCGGTAAATCTATAACAGATAAGTGATTGTATCCGGTAAATTTATAATATACAAGTGATTTTATCTGGTAAATTTACAATTGATAAGTGATTTTATCTAGTAAATATATAATAGCTAATTGATTTTATCTAGTAAATTTATAATAGCTAATTGATTTTATCTAGTAAATTTATAATAGCTAATTGATTTTATCCAGTAAATTTATAATAGATAAGTGATTTAATTCGGTAAAGCTATAATAGATACGTGATTTTATCCAGCAAGTTTATAATAGAGAAGTGATTTTATCTAGTAAATTTCTAATAGATACGTGATTTTATCCGGTAAATCTATAACAGATAAGTGATTGTATCCGGTAAATTTATAATATACAAGTGATTTTATCTGGTAAATTTACAATAGATAAGTGATTTTATCCGGCAAATTTATAATAAAAAAAATATTTTTGTTTTAAAAAAGTTTAGAGTAGCTTATTAATGGACGATTTTAAATCCAGGAAACAAAAACCAGGCCCGTAGCTGGTATGAAACGAAAAAAGAAAGAAGGAATGAAAAAGGGGAGAAAAATTGGCATAAAAGTTAATTTTTGTGTGAATGATTATTTTAAACATTTAATGAAGAAATCTAAATTATTTTTTTGCTATATACAAAACTTCCATAATGATATAACATGTACTTCACCAGAATCATAAATTACAGAATTGAAAGAACACCCTGTAAACATAAAACAAAACCCCCTGTAGTTATAAAACAAAACGCCCTGTAAATAAAAAATAACGATTTCTTGTGAAAGTGCTGATAAAAATGAGCTGAACCAGCATATTTTCTACTCCAGGAGCTAGGAGAAGGGATGGGCACTTTAGTTTTTGTATTAAACTCGTCTTAAAATTTTTGGAAAATTTCAAAACGATAATTTTAAAAAGTTTTTAAAACTTTTAAAAAATAGTTTTGCTTTGAAAGCAAACCGATCCTCAAAATGGACACTCAAAAAAGAATACGATCGTTTTGAAAAAAATAAATCGAAAAAGATGCCTAAGCCTAATGAGTTAGGATGAGACGTGCGAACAAGACTAAAAACTGACAAGGTTCGTTGCAAATATAGAACATGACCTAGAGCTTGATGGGGGGAGAAGGGTGGAGGCCGGATGGGGAGGGGAGGGGAGAGGGGGGTCATTTAATAGAGATTCAAAAATCATTTGGAAGGAGTGGGGGTTGAGAAAAAGAGACAAAAATAATAAAAAGGATGTATGCAGAAAAATGATATATGTAGAAAAATGGTTTGTGTCCTTTAGCAAAGGAGTGTTTGTGGAGAAAGGGTGTCTGCAAAAAAAGGGTGTCTGCAGAAAAATGGTGTCTTCAGAAAAAGGGTGTCTGCAGAAAAATGGTGTCTTCAGAAAAAGGGTGTCTGCAGAAAAATGGTGTCTGCAGAAAAAGGGTGTCTGCAGAAAAAGGGTTTCTGTAGAAAAAGTTCTTGTTTGCAGAAAAATGGTGTTTGTAAAAAAGATTTTCTTAAAAAAAGTTTGTTTATTGCAGAAACAGGGTGTTTGCAGAACAGTGTGTTTGCAAAAATGGGGTTATGAAAAATGATATTGCAACCTTGATGTTGTTATTTTATACTATAAAGTGATGCTTGTAGAGTATATAAAGAGCTTATGGGAATTCTAAAACTTGTCATTTAATAAACTATGAATTAAACTAGTTCATCAATTAAACTTGATCCTTTACCATCGAGCCCAGATCAAATTTGATAATTAGCAAACTGTAGAATTAGATTAATTAAGATGGAGATTAAAGAGACTGTTATTAGATTAATAAAGTTGGAGATTAGAGGGACTGTTATTAGATTTATAAAGTTGGAGATTAAAGGAACTGTTATTAGATTAATTAAGATGGAGATTAAAGGAACTGTTATTAGATTGATAAAGTTGGAGATTAAAGGGACTGTTATTAGATTAATTAAGATAGAGATTAAAGGGACTGTTGTTAGATTAATTAAGATGGAGATTAAAGGAACTGTTATTAGATTAATCAAGTTGGAGATCAAAGGGACTGTTATTAGATTAATTAAGATGGAGATTCAAGGAACTGTTCATAGATTAATTAAGATGGAGATTAAAGGGACTGTTATTAGATTAATTAAGATGGAGATTAAAGGGACTGTTATTAGATTAATTAAGATGGAGATTAAAGGAACTGTTATTAAGATGGAGATTAAAGGGACTGTTATTAGATTAATTAAGATGGAGATTAAAGGGACTGTTGTTAGATTAATTAAGATAGAGATTAAAGGAACTGTTATTAGATTAACTAGGATGGAGATTAAAGGGACTGTTATTAGATTAATTAAGATGGAGATTTAAGGGACTGTTATTATATTAATCAAGTTGGAGATTAAAGGGACTATTATTAGATTTATCAATTCTGAGATTAAAAGGACTGTTTTCGTAATTAGTAAACCTTGTGGGAAAGAGGAAATATCGATTCACATCTAGAGATCGACGTTCGACTTATTTCATTTTTTCGTTCATTGTTCGTAAACGACCTATTTAACGTTTAAAAAGTTTGTTCCAAAAAGCGTTTGCTCAGTGAAAAAAAACGATAGTTGTTTTTTTTAAATCTTTTTAAAGATTCGAGTTCGTCCAGGAAAAAAAGATTTTTCATTTTGTCCTTTTTAGGTTTTTTTTAAAAAGATAGTTTTTTCGTTTCTCTGTGCGATCCATTTCGTTCATCCAGTGTTCTCAAAAATTTCGTTTGTTAAAAAAACAACGCCCATCTCTATCGACAACAGATAGATTTCGGTTAAATGGTTGTGACAAAACCTTTTTTAAATAAAAGATTTTAATCGAACTTAACTAAAAAATTTTGAAAGCTAGTTAATATAATTGGAACTTCTATGGAATAGAATGACGACTGTTAGACTCAAGTTATGATTTAAAATAGTCCGAAACACAGAACACAGCAATGTGTACTATACTTCAGACCCACCTCACTTAGAAATAAGTTAATGTGAATGATACTGATGAAAGTATTTCATCAGTATCTAAATCCTGTCAACTTAGTCCACTGTTTAATAATGTTCCCACTTTATGAAAGTAATAGATCATATTTGTAATCATTATATACACATAGTCACAGACATCTCATCTTAATATATTTAAGATTAATTTAAATCAAGGTTTCACGTACGACTTTGCGACTTTAGATCGACTTCTATAGAGGTCTGGAATGCCGGAAATGGTGTTAAGAAAGGATATAAAAATGGGGTTAAACCAAATTGACCTGAAAAATCTACAATTGCCACTATTTGTTACATTTTCTTATATTTAAAACAGGACAGTGGTCATTTTTAGATTGTGACTGTCAAATGTCAAATGTCTAAATAATGTTTCTGTGCAGTGAGAAACAGAAAACTGTGAAATAGAAAGACGACATTACCACAAAAATCAAGTATACCTGATGTTGTTACAATTCCAATAGTTTACTAGTAAAGTATTCAACTACTTATTAAGTAAAATGGAACATTTTACACTGCATAACTGATGTGTCTCATAGTCACTGGACTATTTAAAGTCCTAACTTGAGTCCAACAGTAGTTTTCCAAGTCCAGAGTTCCCTGGTTCTCAAGTTAGAGAGATGTTTGCTAAGAAACAACCATTAACAAGGTTTTTATGTGATCCACTCGTAGCAAAGTTTTCGGAAACTTTCTGATAGAATTTAAGCTCCGGTACATAGTCTACCAACAATAGAACTGGAATATTCAACATATTTTAGGAAAATAATATTTTTTTTTGGTGAAGTCATAATCATAAAGACTCAGAATTAATTGATAGTTAATCAGACGACTATACATATATATATCTGGCAATTTTAAATGCTTAAAAAATGCAGACCACATTTTGGAAATGGCAAGTCTAGGGATATTTCGTGATTTTCATTTCATTATGTGCATTTCTGAATAAAATGTTTTAAATAAAAATTAAATTTTGTAAGAAAGGAAATAAAGTATATTAAAAGAATAAATAATGAAGAAATTCAAAATTAAAACAAAATATAATAAATCAAACCACAAAAAAATACTTAATACACTCCAATATATATGTACACACGTTTCTCATAGGATTTAGACTCGAAACTAAGCTTTTTAAGCATGCCGTAGGGGAAACTGAAAGGGAGAAGAAATTGGTTTTGTTGAACAATCGAAATAAATGTATTTGAAAAAATGATTAGAATAAAAATGCCATCGAATAAAAATCTTTTTATATTTTATTCATATTTCATTTTTGTATCTCTTCTTAACATCTTTTCTAAATATCGTTTCTTAATATAGCTTCTTGATATCTCGTCTTTGTATCTCATCTTGATATATATCTTCTTTACATCTCCTCTTAATATCTCTTTTTACTATGTTTTTTAATATCTCATATATCTTCTTAATATCTGTTCTTAATATTTCATCTAAATATCTCTTCTTTATATTTCTTCCTAATATTTCTTCTAAATATCTCTTCTTAATATCTCTTCCTAATATTTCTTCTAAATATCTCTTCTTAATATCTCTTCTTAATATCATTTCTTAATATCTTTTACAAATAGCTCTTCTTTAATATCTCTTCTTAATATCTCTTCTTGATATCTCTTCTTAATATATTTTACGAATTGATGCCGCGTAGATCAAGACGATCTGAAAGTTTTCAATAATGTTCATGTTGTTGAGGAAAATTTACTCAATATTGATTACTAAATATATTTTTTTACCTTAAAAATATTAGATTGCAGAAAGCGTTGATAACTGTCCATTTTCATCAAATTGTAGATTTGTTTTTGAGAGGTATTAAACATGTCAGGGTTTCCACATCTAATAATATATATATATTAAACATGTCAGGGTTTACACATCTGATAATATATATATATATATTAAACATGTCAGGGTTTTCACATCTAATAATATATATAAATATATTAAACATGTCAGGGTTTCCACATCTAATAATATATATATATATTAAACATATCAAGGTTTCCATATATAATATAAGTTATTTATATATTAAAAATGTCAGGGTTTCCAATCTAATAATATATACATATTAAATATGTCAGGGTTTCCACATCTAATCCAATAAAATGTTAAATGAAAAGTTTTATGACATTTCGAATGCGTTTTTTGTGCCAACCCATGAAATGAAATTGTGCGATAGAAATTTGCTCTAATTGATTTAAGTTTGTGTTTTCATAATATTAGGAGAAACTTTGATATTCAGAATTGTTTTCATCTTAATTTAAAGGGAGTAACCAGCGATGTAAAGTAGTTGAACTGAGTATGCAGTGTTGTGGAAAACTTCTTTTGGATTCATTTGAACATATTAAACTTTTTAAAGATCTGTAAATCCTGAGTTTGAGCGCAAATTCGACGTTCAAAACTTTGGGGGTGGATACGTTTTCAGAATTGGTTTTTTAAATTATTAAATAACGACGACATAAAATGTAAAAAAAATTTATATATTTAATAATTTAAAATAACTAATTCTGAAAACGTATCCAACCCCAAAGTAGAGTTTTGAACGTCAAATTTGCGCTCAAACTCAGGATTTACAGATCTTTAAAAAGTTTTACATGTCTCAAATGAATCCGAAAGAAGTTTTCCACAACACTACATTCTCAGTTCAACTACCTTACATAGCCGGTTACTCCCTTTAAAACTAGATTGGAAACCCAGCTTTGCTCGAAAACAAAACTTGCCCCGTACAATACAACCCATTCAACTTTCCCCAATAAAAATTTGAGGAAAATCGGTCAAATGGTTCATAGCAATGATCGGACATGCAAACAAACATACAGCCTTGACGAACAGAGATTACTACTTTATGTATATAAATAAGAGAAAACAATAGTATATTTCTAATTATATTCGTCCAACATCAACAAATATTAGAACAATTAAAGAATTTTAAGAAATGTTAATTTGAATAATTGTAAGTTTGGTAAAATACCTTGAAGCAATTGCAGTTTTGACTGCTTCACTTGCGGTCTGCCGAGCCCCTGGATAAATATTAAAAGATAATTATCAAAGATTCAATTTAAATCAATATCCAATCTTTATTTTAAGCTATAAATAGCCAAAGTTATTCTTTAAGATAAAACAAGACATTCGTATATATATTTATATGTTGCTTATAGCCGGCCAATCGGCTGGACCGATTGGGATGAAATTTTGTGTGGACACTCATGGGTGGCCGGGGGATGTCATAGGCTAAAAGAAATCAATTTTTTTTTAAATGAATATTTTCTTGTTTCAATTTTTTTTATTCCACTGGAAAAAAAAAAGATTTCTGTCTTCAGGTTTCAAAGATATATGTAGACTGTTATAGAGATTACAGAAAAGATAAGACGTGAAATTTTTAAATCGTTAAAATATATAAAAAGCAACGTATTTTAATTCATATTTTATTAATTTTGTTCTTCTTCCAACAACAAAATATTTGACCTGAATCCACATTAACCGGCTCAGGAGCTTCCGCCGCTAGATGTTGGGCGAATATTTCCTCCGCCTTACTCACACGAACTTTGTTATCTAAATTATAGAAGTTTTAAATAAAACCACCAAAGGCATTCAGGGAGCTTCATCACTAAAGATGGGCTCGACTTTGCTAACATAGGAAATTTTTGAAAACTGACAAAGTCTTTCGTGCAAGATGGCGACATTTAGAAAAAAAAATAACGATGGACGAACAACTATGATCGCTTAGAGATAGCAAAACGATCGTTTTTTTAAAAGAACAAAATTTAATCCAAAAACAAAGGATTTAAATTTTTTTAATAAAATCTTCAAAATTATCTTATTCAGTTGCCCGTTACTGTAATGTTTGATTGTTCATAAACGTTTTCGTACATTTCCTGGATTTTTCTTATTGAAAAGAAGGAATTTGAAGAATTTGAAAAATGTCTGCAAACTAATTTGTAAAGAATGAAAAATTCAATGTAATGAACAATTGTGATACAGAAATAATTGATTTTATCAATAATTGATTTCCCCAATTACGCGTAATCCTGAGAAATTACACGAAATGAAAATTATTACCCGTAACTGCATTACTATTATGTTGGAAACCCTACTTGTAAACCCCTTTATCTCTGATACTGCACTCTCAGCTCAACTAAAATGTCTAGCCGGTCACTCCATTGAAGAAGATTTTCATAATCCTTTATTTTGATTATTTTTCCTTGTAAGGTTTAGTTTAATGTAATACATGTATGACTGGTCTCATGCTGTAGAAGCGTTTACATTGTACACAACATAATCTGAAGATTTGCTTGTTCAGCAATACAATTTATGTATTTATTATCAGGTACAATGGACCGGATATTACTAGGTCTGCCCAAATCAAGGTTATTAGTCGAAAATCTTGGAAAATTAATGAAAACTTCCGCATGTCCCACTCACAACGGTTTCCTTACAAGCCATGTCCATTTCAAGAATGATTGAGCTTCTTATGTTTATCTAGATTTTTTAATTTTACTTTTTTCATTTTCATGGTTTTTTTTCTCGAAAATTCTACATTTTAGTCTCGGTCCCGGCTAAAAGGGTACCATTGTAAATTGTGCACGTCATTCTGAATAAATTCCTATTGACAATTGAAGAGATTTATAAAAATTTTAAATCTTTGTTTTTTATTTTATTTTTTATTTTATTCGTTTTTATTTTTAGTTTTTTTGGTCAAAAAATTACACACGGAAAGCAACCCTTATTTTTATGTACATATGAAGTGTACTGCAGCTCGTGAAAGGAATGTAAACAATTACAAACCCAATGTTACCCAGGCAGAGATTTGTCATATTTCTCTCTAGCAACTGCAGTACAACAATATAAACATAAATATGGAGGTTCATATTTATGTTCTTCTTATAATTCTATTGTTTTATTAAAACACTAGATTCACAAGAAATAACACAAATTAGCTCTATTTTTGGAAATGTTTTAAAAAAAGTTTAAGAAGATATTATTGAAAAAGATTTTGTTAGACTAGGTTTACAGAGAGGAATAGGCTAAATAATTAAATCTGTAATTAGTTTAGTAGACATTTTTCAAATAGATTTTGTTAAGCTAGGTTTAAAGAGAAGAATAGGTTAAATAATTAAATCTATAATTAGTTTAGTAGACATTATTCAAATAGATTTTGTTAAGCTAGGTTTAAAGAGAAGAATAGGTTAAATAATTAAATCTATAATTAGTTTAGTAGACATTATTTAGAAAGATTTTGTTAAGCTAGGTTTAAAGAAAAGAATAGGTTAAATAATTAAATCTAGAATTAGTTTAGTAGATATTATTCAAATAGATTTTGTTAAGCTAGGTTAAAAGAAAAGAATAGGTTAAATAATTAAATCTAGAATTAGTTTAGTAGACATTATTTAGAAAGATTTTGTTAAGCTAGGTTTAAAGAGAAGAATAGGCTTAATAATTAAATCTAGAATTAATTTAGTATATATTATTTTAATAGATTTTGTTAAGCTAGGTTTATAGAGAAGAATGGGTTAAATAATTAAATCTAGAATTAATTTAGCAGATATTATTCAAATAGATTTTGTTATGTTAGGTTTAAAGAGAAGAATAGGTTAAATAATTAAATCTAGAATTAGTTTAGTAAATATTATTCAAATAGATGTTGTTAAGCTAGGTTTAAAGAGAAGAATAGGCTTAATAATTAAATCTAGAATTGATTTAGTATATATTATTCAAATAGATTTTGTTATGTTAGGTTTAAAGAGAAGAATAGGTAAAATAATTAAATCTAGAATTAGTTTAGTATATATTATTTTAATAGATTTTGTTAAGCTAGGTTTAAAGAGAATTCAACCAAAAATATTTTATTTTATCTGCAGTTGTCGTCGTATATACCAATACAATGAAGACGACTTTCGATTTTAATTTGATTTCTCCCAAGCTTTCAAACAGCATGGAAACAAAGAAAAGCTGTCAATTAACCGCTTCTCTTTGCAACTTAAGTAAACTTGTGAAATGAAAGTGCTTGATAGAAATAAAAAGTCGTCTTCATTGTATTGATATAAACGCCGACCATTATATTAATAATAATACCTGAGATTTTTTTGTACTGTTGACAAGATTTCCAAAATATTATATTTTCTTGACTGAACTCCTTAGTCAGAAACTCCGTAAACAGTCTAGGAAAATACAACACAGTAAATAAACTGTCTAGGAAAAACGACACATTAAAAAAACAGTCTAGAAAATTACAACACGGTAAATAAGCAGTTTAGGAAAATACAACTTAGTGAATAAACAGTCTAGGAAAATACAACACAGTAAATAAACAATCTAGAAAATACATCAGTAAAATAAAATAAACATTCTAGGAAAATACAACTTAGTGAATAAACAGTCTAGGAAAATACAGCACAGTAAATAAACAATCTAGAAAATACATCAGTAAAATAAAATAAACATTCTAGGAAAATACAACTTAGTGAATAAACAGTCTAGGAAAATACAACATAGTAAATAAACAATCTAGAAAATACATCAGTAAAATAAAATAAACATTCTAGGAAAATACAAAGTAGTAAACAAACAATCTAGGAAAATTGAACATTGTGAAAAAACAGTCTAGGAGAAAAGAACATAGTAAATAATTAAACAGTCTAGGAAATTACAACACAATAAAAAAACTGTGTAGGAAAATAGAACACAGTAAATAAATAATCTAGGAAATTCTCTTTGGAATAAATTTAAAACAGTCTAGGAAAATAGAATACACTAAATAAACAGTACAAGAAAATACATCAAAGAAAATAAACAGTTAGGGAAAATATAACACAGTAAATAAACAGTCTAGAAAATTACAACACAATTAATAAACAGTCTAAGAAAATATAACACAGTAAATAAATAGTTTGGGAAAATACAACGAAGTAAATTACTTTAATAAACAATCAAGAAAAATAAACAAAGTTAATAAACAGTCTAGGAAAATAAAACAAAGTAAATAAACAGTCTAGGAAAATAGAACAAAGTAAATAAACAATCTTGGAAAATACAACACAGTACATAAAAAGTCTAGGAAAATACAATGCAGTTAATTAAAATCCCAGTAAATACATCGGCCTTAATACCTTAATAGACAGTCTAAGAAAAAAAACAAAGTAAATAAACAGTCTAGGAAAATATAACACTGTAAATAAACAGTCTAGGAAAATACAACACAGTAAGTAAACAGGTTATGGAAAATACAACGCAGTAAATAAAGTCTAGAAGAATGCAATATAGTAAATAAACAGTTAGAAAAATACATCATGGTAAACAAATAGTCTAGGAAAATATATCATGGTAAACTAATAGTCTAGGAAAATACATCATGGTAAACTAATAGTCTAGGAAAATACATCATGGTAAACTAATAGTCTAGGAAAATACATCATGGTAAACTAATAGTCTAGGAAAATACATCATGGTAAACTAATAGTCTAGGAAAATACATCATGGTAAACTAATAGTCTAGGAAAANTGATGTTTACTGTATTCCTACAGGGTGATATTTACTGTATTCCTACAGACTGATATTTTCTGTATTCCTACAGGGTGATATTTTCTGTATTCCTACAGGGTGATGTTTACTGTATCCCTACAAGGTGATATTTACTGTATTCCTACAGGGTGATATTTACTGTATCCCTACAGGGTGATGTTTACTGTATCCCTACAGGGTGATATTTTCTGTATTCCCACAGGGTGATGTTTACTGTATTCCTACAGGGTGATATTTACTGTATTCCTACAGGGTGATGTTTACTGTATTCCTACAGAGTGATATTTACTGTATTCCTACAGGATGGTATTTACTTTAATCCAATAGGGTGATATTTACCTTTTTCTTACAGGGTGATATTTACTGTATTCCTACAGAGTGATATCTACTGTATTCCTACAGGGTGATATTTACTGTATTCCTACAGGGTGGTATTTACTATATTCCTACAGGGTGGTATTTACTATATTTATATAGGGTGATATTTACCTTTTTCTTACAGGGTGATATTAACTGTTTTCCTACAGAGTGAAATTTACTGTATTCCTACAGAGTGATATTTACTGTATTCCTACAGGGTGATATTTACTGTATTCCTACAGAGTGATATTTACTGTATTCCTACAAGGTGATATTTACTGTATTCCTAGAGGGTGATGTTTAATGCATTCCTTCAAGGTGGTATTTACTGTTTTCCTAAAGGATGCTATTTACTGTATTCCTACAGGGAGATATTTACCTTATTCCTACAGGGTGATGCAAAAGAAGGTCAAAATCCTGCCACCAATCCTCTCTGTGTCAACAATAGTTCATTTAAATATATGCTAAATTAAAGGTAACTCATAATCAAAGGAAGAGACCGGCTATGTAACATATTTGAACTTAAAGTGCAGAATTAGGGAGAAAAACTTTAGGGTCCATTTAGGGCGTACAATTTTTAAATAAGAGGGTCAAGTCATTTAAAATATTTATAATACCCAGACAAAACATGAAAAAAATATGTTAACTAATTTTCTCTTTAGGAACATGTTTCTTAAAAGAAACTATTGATGAAAGCTATAGTAGAACCATAAAATCGATAATTTCTTTATCACTATTATATTTGCTGTTTCAAAATTTGTGTCGCAGCATTCTTAAAAAGGTCGTCTTCACAATCAAAATAAAGAAAACCTCCAACAATTGACCCTAGCTGACTGAAAAAAATAACATAAACCTGCAAGATTTTAAAATGAATTTTTAATAACTTACTTCCAATGATAGAAATTCATTATTTTTCTCCGTCTGTTCCTATGCTACCAAAGTGGGTAGAAAATAGTAGAAGATAGGCATAAGGAATTTATTTGAGTAGTGTGTACGCTCTGTACACTTTTATATGACGTCACTGGCTGCAGTATTGGTTTTAAATTCAAACAATCAACATTAAAACTCTAGTTATCAAATAAATAAATTATTGTAATTGCTAAAAATGGTGGGAAAATAATGACACGGTTATAAACTTCTAAATTTGTTTTAATCTGTTATATGATAGGATGCTCTCCTGCTAAAAGATAAAATTGTGATGTTGTTACGAATCTCATTGTATGAAAACTACCAAATATTTTAAAACAAAATTTGTTAGATGTCATTAGATAGCCAAATCTTTTTAACCAATTAAATTTCAATCTGTTTTAAGATAAAGTTTATCTAAAAAGAAAATAAAGTTATGCATTTCTAACGGCAAATAACGTAATAAAAGGGTTTTGGTGCTGGAAATGCTTAACAAATCCTAAAATCTTTTTAAATTATAGAAAAGACGACATTCTATGGCTTCCTATTGAACCCAGTTGAGGTGTCTGGTTTTGCGTAAAAATCCCAATGCCTACTTTTTATATTACAAAGCTCTTTGTATGCAACTAGTTTGCAGAATAGTTTTTGATACATGTTTTCTCCATTGTGGAAAAAAAAACTTTCTTCTGCTGGCTGAAAAAACTGGTGAAATATTAAAAATGACTTTACACTCTTATTTAAATATTGTGTACCAAAAAAATTGTCCCATTGGTATGAAATGAATCCTAAAGTTTTTCTCTACAAGATTGCATTCTCAGTTAAATTATGTTACACAGCCGGTCTTTCCCTTTAAAAACTTTGCAAGTTGTTATTTTTAAATAGGACTTTTTTATTCTTTCTTGTACTTGAATTTAGTAATCTAACTAACTTTTTATACAAAATATATAAATTTAGGTAAATTCTATGTGAAACTCTATTTTTAATAATTCATTTTTTACTGAAAAATATTTATTTATTTTTAGTAAAAAGAAAGATTAGTTTTTCAACATTTCTTTGTATTGACAACAAGTTTTGGTAAAGTAAATTTTATAATTCAAGGATCTTCTTATAAAGAATTGTTAATTGAAAATTCAATCTATGTTAAAAATGAAACTTTCTATAAAACGTTTTATCTTACCATTAAAAAGGAAATTTTCTATTTAAAGAAAACATTTTTATCAAAGTTTCTATTTTTTATTAAAAAGTATTTTCCTATCCAACATTTAATTTATCATAAAAAGTAAATTTTCTTTAAGAAGTTCTATTTTATTGGCAAAGCTTCCAACTTCCAAAACTCAAAGAGTTGATACTGTTTGATCTTTTCTTTATACCCACTGAATTCTATTCCTTTGTAGTTTATCCTCGTAATCATCCTCAAGGTTCAAACTAAAATCATTTCCACTGCATTCATTCCCCTCATTCCCCTCATTCCCCTTGTCCTCATCCACATTTGTTACTGAGATCAAGTAGTCCTCTCCTGAGTGCTCGTTGAAATTATCATCTATAGACCTAAATTAAGTTTATATCTGACAAGAGGGTATATATTTTAACCCTCAACCGCCTCTTTATCTGACAAGGGGGTATATATTTTGACCCTCAACCTCCTCTTTATCTGGCAATTGCCCCTTAATTTGTGAATACTAAGTAGTTGTCTATAAACTAACCTAAATTAAGTTTATATCTGACAAGAGGGTATATATTTTGACCCTCAACCTCCTCTTTATCTGACAAGGGGGTATATATTTCGACCCTCAACCTCCTCCTTATCTGGCAATTGCCCCTTAATTTGTGAATACTAAGTAGTTGTCTATAAACTAAGCTCAGAAAAAGGTATAAAAAGAACACAAAAAACCCTTGCAGCTTGAGGCTCCATCTTTATGTTTTAAATGTAGTGCAGCATACTGCAGGATATTGCAAAATACTAATGAATACCACAGCATTCCAAAGGATACCGCAGCATACAGTATGAAACAGCAGCATATCTAGGAGTACTGCAGCTTATCAAATGAAGCCCAGCATATTTAATGTAACCCCAGCATACCAAAAATATCTTGGCATGCCAAAGAATACTGCAGTAGTATTCCTATGCAAATTCAAATCCATCTCCTCTTGAAAGAACTTATTGGAAAAGTAATACGAGAGGAAATAAGAGTAATATTAAATTCCCTTTCTCAATATCTCATGAAAGAATGATTAAATATGATATGAAAAAAAAGAAGTAATGCAGTTAAAATATCCTTCATATTTTCCCTCGCCCCTTTTTATATACTAGTATTTTACATGTTTATTTACCTCTTAAAAGTTAAGATAAAGTGAGAAAAAAAATTTAAATTGATGTAACAATTTTTCAAAAATATTATACTGCTTATGTACGTATCTAATGTTAAAGATGAACAAAAGAAATTTGGACTTGCTGCCTCAAACATTTTATGCTAACCTGGATTTGGATCTTGCTACTTCAGATTTACCCACCAAATCAGCAGCTGGGCTGGAGTCGTTATGCTCTTTAATCTCCATGTTCCAGCTGGCCGAGGGTTGACCAGCCTGACTCTCGCAGATATCAAAATCTGACGAGGATCTCAGGTAGTATTTAGATCCAGCCTAAATTATTTGGCCAATTAGAAAAAAAATAACTCTTAATGTATGGGACAGTGGCAGTTAACATTTACTAGACTTGTCATAAAAACTTAGCCCTTGGTTAAATCTTAAATCTGATTAAAAATGTGGAAGACACCGTCCTTTATTTAACATGAAGTGTTCAACTCTGATCAATGAGGCATTGCCATCTTTGCATGGAGGGTAACTTGAAATTATGCTAGTACACTCCTTTAAAATCCTGCTTTTACACCAATTGCTTGTTAATGTCAAGTTTTGTTCTCAATCTTAGAGTTTGTTACAGGGCTGGAAAAAAAAACAGTCCAGTGGAGTTTATTGGGTTTATTGGGTTCTATAGGATTTTTTGGGTGGTTTTTTGGGCGGTTTTTTTCATGCCAACCCTGGTTTATTAGAGAAGTAAATAGAATTCTTAGAATCTAGAGTTTATCTGCGCAGTATCATACAAATTTTATTTGCAAGGGAGTAATTGAAAGCAATTTGTCCTGTTCTCTAGTTGATAAGTTTAATTTATCGCATTATCTCTAAGGACAATTTATAATATAGCGTTACAAAATCATCATTTTTTTCTTTTTTAGGATCCATCTTTAAAATCTTTATTTTCTTTTCTTTATGATCATACATAAGGACAGCAAACAAACGAACAGAAATTACTATGAACTTTTTTTTCAAAAAAAAATTACTATTGTATATGATTATAGGTGCAGATAAAAGAGATATTCATAATTTCTGATATAAAAAAGAAATTGAGTATTTGTCACAAACTAAAAACTAATTCCTTTATCTTTGCAACATGATGGTGTAAAACTTAGATATTTCAAGCTTAAACTATTTGTTATAACATAATTCATTGTTTGAATTATTGCTTGTGGCAAGGACTCAATTTCTTTTTTATTTTATTAAGATTGGCAAAAGCAGTACGTATATGCAGCCATGTCTTGTTAGACAAATTAGCTTTCATTCTCAATACAGAGCAGAGGCTAATTAGTATGAACTTGATGAGTTGGCATGAGCTAAATAATTTCTTATTTAAAGGAACTCTTCAATTTGAGGGTCACATCAAATTTTAAGCAAAAAATATAGTTAGTTCTACTTGCATAATATTATATTGATTTGTAAAATGTATACAGGTGTGTGCTTTGATTATTGATTAATCTTGTCATATTTCACACTTTTAGTAATAGACAAAATAAAATATTTGGAGTGGAGTTTTTACCACAATATTAACTTTTCAATCTCTATATCTGTGAAACCTGTCGGTGTAAACCATGCAAAGATGGCAATCCCAACCGTACCCTTGAAGCTTTTTTTTGATCAATTATAAATTAGATATCATTATTCATAATAGTGCAACGGACTAATTTCAATTTTGTTTTTTTCTACAAGAGTGACTTACGTTGTTTTTAACTACAAGAACATAAAGGAATTATCTGAATCAAATACTTTTAAAACTAGAAAAATTACAACATCTTTAACATTATTTATCATATATAAGTTTTATTTAAAAATGTAGAATTTTTGTGATGGAGGAATGATGCTTTAAAGGCATTTGTGAGAAAAAAGAAATAAAGAACTAAGAACAGCCAGTAAGTTGGCAATCTATACATTTTAAAAACCTTGCTAAAAATAGTTTATTTTCAACCTATGGAACAGTTACATCTAAATCCAAACTATTTATAAATCATCCAGTAAAACTGAGAAGATTTAGGAAAGAAAATTAATGCTATATTGTAGAATAATAAAAAGTGTATAAAGCAAAAACTGCTGAGTTTCTGGGGGGTCGTAAAAAAATATTTATTTGCACGTAATTTATGTTCTCAAAAATTTAAATAATATTGGGAAAGAATCTTATCTAAGACTAGCTTGGGAACCCAGCGTGGACCATGGGAGTCAACGTTTACGCGCACCTTGTTCTTAATCACGAGTTTAGCTATTATTCCTAAAAAAAGTTGGTCTACTCAACTCAAAATCTCAAAAGCTAAAAACCTTCCTGTGGCTCTCCCGAGTTCTTCAATCAAAAATTGAAGCAAAACGGTCCAGGGGTTCCCGAGTTATGATCGCACAAACAAACAGACAAACATAGTTAACAACTTTATATATATATTGCTATCAATAATTTAATTTTAAATATACAGTGCTTTAAATCAAACTTTTTGGCGAAGTACAAATATTTAATCCAAGGGAAAAAATTGCTTGGAGGATTGTGGAAGAGGGTGCCTTTGACAAAAAATCCCAAATGTGTGACACATTTCGTGTAAATCTAACCCAAGTATCAAATTTTTCCATACTTGATTTTAAAGATTTTAGCCTTTTTTGGGACCATTTTAGGCTAAAATGCTTTTAACTCAGTCACATAAAAGTTTTTTCTCAATATATGAAAGCATTTTTAAAATGTTCTGATTTCAAAATGTTCGTAAAGTTGTGTTTTTAGACCTTTAGAACGTCTCCAATGAGAATTTCTCTGTTGAAGGTAAACAACTGGAACTGTATTTAACAATCTAGATATTTTCATCATCTTGGGATGAAAGTATATATTGGGATAGCAAGTATATATATATATATAAAAAGAAAAAGCTGAAAGTAATTACATTTACATTATATAACACATGTATTTTCCACTATAGAGAATATATATATATTATTTTCTTTATTTAACTTTTTAAAAGAGGTGTTAAGATACATAGATTTAACTTTTCAATAGAGGTGTTAAGATATATAGAGTACACATGTAATTGAATAAAACACATGAATCCTATTGTTCCCTGATCTGGACCGATACAAGGATTTTCCGATCTACTGTATTTGTACTGTACATACACATTTACTCGAACCCTACGCTTTTTTTGCAACAAATCTAGGCTGTCAGAATCCACGTGACTAGCGGAATTGTACAAGTGGGGTTGTTTTTAAATCGTTTTTCGTTTCCTTTTTTATTATATTGAACAATTGGTCACAACGAACGAACCATTCGTTTTGAACTTTTGAAAACAAAACACGAAATGATCTTGGAAAAAAAAACTATCGTTTTGGGAAAAAAATCACTAATAAACATAAGTTTTTTACATTTAATTTAACATTTTTTTTATAGCAAGAAAAGTTTATAAATGTCGTCTCACATGGGTTTCTATATCGAAGGAAATACCTTAATGTTTGCTTGCCTAAGGTTTTTCTAATTACCTTTGCAATTTCAAAATTTAAAATAAGAAACATTCAAAAATGTTAAGTTTGTTCTCTTTTCAAATTTCTGCAGTAGTTTGCCGCACTAACGGTGTGCAATATTCAGGCAAATTAATTTAATTGTTGGCTTCCGTTTCAACCATTAGATTTGCACTCATTTATTTACAATGTATTTACAGAATTGAAACATCCAAAATAATTTTTTCTTTTTTTCTTATTGAAATGAATGGTCATTGCAAAAACTTTCGTTTTTTTTTCTAACAACAAAAATTTATATTTAAAAAAAATATAATTAATCAGAAGTAAATTAATCAATGATGCAAATGAGAAAGTTTCAGAATTTTTCAAAAACATTTTAAGTTACTTGGTAAAGTTTTATTAATGATATATTTTTTTTTATTTTAAGTGAAAACACAGGGTTCTTTATTTTTAAAACTAAGAGGCTTTTTCCATTTCTAAATTTTCAATTTAACCAAGCAGAAGTATAGCCGAAATAAATTTTCCATCTAAATTGCTAAAAATGTATTTTTGCAAAAAAATACATATAAAAATCCACGAAAAAATGTTAACATTTTTTCTAAAATTTTATCCACTTCCCAGTGGACTCACAGAAAAGGACACATGAATTAAGTATTTGTCACAAACTTAAATTTTCTAATCCCTATATCATTGTTTCCTGATGTTGTTACACTTTGATATTTCAAACTTTAATTACTTGATCTAACCTTAATTTTAGTTTGACATATCTTAGGTCTACAACATTCGGTTGCAAAGATTACAAGGATTAGAATATCAGAGTTTGTGGCAAAGACTTGATTTTTAATATTTTTTTTTATAAAATCGTCAAAATCAATCCAGGAACTAACCTCACTTCTGTTCCTTGTTCTTTCTCTCTTCACATGGTAGGTTCTTTTTAACTTGAAGTTGGCCTCGTAGCTCTGCGGGAATTGAAGCGCTTCGATCGGAATCATGCCGCGTAGTTCTCCCATTTCTAAACAACAATACAATCATGCCGCGTAGTTCTCCCATTTCTAAACAACAATAAAAATTAGAATGGCAGAATTTAACCTTTAACCTGATCATTGATCAGGGATGAATGAGATATCCATGTCTTCATAACAAAACATGTTTGACTTTTAATTGCAGTTTTTCTATATAAGTAAGTGACTTGAAGATTATGCTGCACAGACAACGAAGGTAATCGACAGCACTCAACATGTTTTAAGATGGAAAAACAATAATATCTTCTTCAGATGAAGGTTAAAGGGAACCGAATGGGAGATACCACTCTCATAATGGAGGAACAATTTAATTACATCTACAGTACCTTTCAGTAAATAATATTTTTAACTAAATGCTTGATTTACGGTACCGAGAAAACCATTTGCGATAAAGTGGTTTAAAATTTAAAATAAATTAACTGCCACGAAAAAGAGCTAAACACATAAGTCTTCTTTAAAACAAAGTTTTGCTTAAATTCAACTAAACTTTTCAAACTTTAAACAGTGTTTTTTTTCTGATCCCAAAAGAATGAGATTTAACTCTTTATTAAAATGCATAAAGTTACAAAGTAACATTATATTTTAGACAACTTCAAAATATAGAAAACTCCGGTTCAAGTACCGGTCCGACCTTTAAGCAGTAGGAGCAAGCTGTACGGTACACATACAGACTATATAAGGCAAACCGAGACGGTACACCAAATTAAAAATCCCCTTCTTGTAAAGTTTGTGTTTGCTGCATCAGCGCAAACAATAAAGATGTTTTAACTACTTGTGTTTGTGGTTGAAATGGAAAAACAAACACAGTAAAACACCGAAACAATTTTAAAAAAAACGAGCAGCATTTTCTCATTTACTTTTATTACCGAACTGTATTACTCACAATATTACAAACTTTTTTAATTCATTGAAATAAATAATTCTTTTAAAAGGGCTTAAAAGCTCAAAAATCGTATACTTTAGAGGTACAATTTCTCACAAATCAATTTTTGGAGGTGGCTCGGATGATAAAATGAGGAAACGAGCTCGATTGTGCAATTAATGTGGCGGGTTTTTTGATGCTTAGATATAGATTTTTAAAAAAAGAATGTTAGCAAAAAAAATAGGCATAGACAGTACTTTAGGTAAGTATAAGTATTTTGAAAGAACAGTTTATTTAAAACAGAAATCTGATATAAACAAAAATAATTTTTAATATGTTATTAAAAACTATCTTTTCTTTTCTCCTTAAACTATCTTCAAGAAGCCCCCCCCCCGGCCCCCCCCAGTAATAATTGAATATCCAAGAAATGAACAGTTTTAATATTTTACAAATTTTGGGAGATTTCATCTAAAAAATTCATAGATTATTAAATAAAACATTAAACATGACCTCAGCTTGCAATTTTATGATGAATAAAACATTTCCAAATAAAATTATATTTCTTAATTATTAAAATTTTTTCTTGTTATTATTAAATAAGAAAATATTAATAACTTGGCTCTTCTATTTCAATTGTAAACGTTTTCTCTTTGCATACATTGTAAAACAATAATTTTTAAAAGTTCGTGAATTTTCAAATTTTAATGAAAGAAAATCGATTTATGTTGGTGGCTGATTTTTAAAATTGTGGATCATCCATAAATCTTCCCTGGGGTCATGTGCGATTCCACACAAAATTTGGGCCCGATCGGATCAGCCGTTTCGACGTTTATTGGATACAAACATATAGACAATCAAATTATATAGATTCCATCATGTTTTAAAATTCTCTGTTTTTTCTTATCTTCATCTCTGAGAAATGTTATTTGATGTTTTTAGAATATTATGGATAATGTTATCATATCTTTTTACAAAAAGATAATATGATATAATCATATCTACATCTTATTCAATAATATCAATGAAAACAAATATTTTTTAAGGTGTTTTACAATAAACACCCTTTTTATAATTTTTTTATGCAAATCTTCATATCTCACACACAATAATTTTCAGAGAGGGGCAATGTTGTACTTTTTGAGTGAGGATTAAACTTACTTTTATTTTTAGATAGGTATCACCATGGTACTAATGCAAGGAAATTTAATTGCGGTCGCGTATACTCTGCGTACATATTGAAACCAGTTCTCTCTTTTGGCGCGGGGGGAAATAACGCCAAAAAATGGTTGCTGTCAACTGATTTATTTCGCCCCATGGTTATCTATAATTCAATTTTCATTTTAAAAATGATTTTTGTCGTTTAAACCTCTGGATAGTATCTCAGAGTGGTTTTGGTTTTAATTTTATCTTTAGATGGTCAAATAGATCTAGGCTGTAAAGAAAAGTAGTTGCATCAATTTTCATAGACTGGTTCCACCTTGCAGTGTCGCATCGCTTTGGCCTTAAATATTACCTTACTAACTTAGTTATATTTTTGGAAACCATAGACATATACATTTTAGTACTTGATTTAATCACTTGATTTTAACTTGAGTTTTAAAGAAGTAATTGGGAAAATTTTCATCGATTTTTGACTAGAGAGCTTGCAACCTTTAGATCACTGTGGGAGAGAGCTTGCAACCTTTAGATTACTATGGGAGAGAGCTTGCAACCTTTAGATCACTGTGGGAGAGAGCTTGCAACCTTTAGATCACTGTGGGAGAGAGCTTACAACCTTTAGATCACTGTGGGAGACAGCTTGCAACCGTTAGATCACTGTCGGAGAGAGCTTGCAACCTTTAGATTACTGTGGGAGAGAGCTTGCAACCTTTAGATCACTGTGGGAGAGAGCTTGCAACCTTTAGATCACTGTGGGAGACAGCTTGCAACCGTTAGATCACTGTCGGAGAGAGCTTGCAACCTTTAGATCACTGTGGGAGAGAGCTTGCAACCTTTAAATCACTGTGGAAGAGAGCTTGCAACCTTTAGACCACTGTGTGAGACAGCTTGCAACCTTTAGATCGCTTTGGGAGAGATTGCAACCTTTAGATCACTGTGGGAGAGAGCTTGCAACCTTTAGATCACTGTGGGGTATTAATTATGAAATAATATAAATATGACAATGACAGTTTTTTATTCATTTTTACTTTGTTTACGATAAAATATATCCCCTTGAAAAAAAATAACGAAAAAAAATAATACCTATAAAAAAAATGTGCTCTGTATCTATTTTTATAACCCTTCCACCCTCCCCCCCCCCTTATCCTAATAAGGGGGGGGGCTTAATCTTTTTTTAAACAATCCCCTCTTCTCTGGACACTATCCTCAGCCCCCCCCCCCCTGTATACACCCATGCTCTATCTGGGTTTTGAATGGATTACCATGTATAGATTTTCTTAATCTTAGAATTATATATTGTTTTCTCATTACTTCTTTCATGTGTATTAGTTTTCTATATAATGGAAACATCTAAAGAAGTCCATGGTGAAGTTCATCTGTATTTATTACTAAAGAAGTCCATGATGAAGTTCATCTGTATTTACTAAAGAAGTCCATAGTGAAGTTCATCTGTATTTACTGAAGAAGTCCATGGTGAAGTTCATCTGTATTTGCTAAAGAAGTCCATGGCGAAGTTCATCTGTATTTACTAAAGAAGTCCATGGCGAAGTTCATCTGTATTTACTAAAGAAGTCCATGGTGAAGGTCATCTGTATTTACTAAAGAAGTCCATGGTGACGTTCATCTGTATTTCCTAAAGAAGTCTATATTGAAGTTCATCTGTATTTACTAAAGAAGTCCATGGTGAAGTTCATCTGTATTTACTAAAGAAGTCCATGGTGAAGGTCATCTGTATTTAATAAAGAAGTCCATGGTGACGTTCATCTGTATTTAATAAAGAAGTCTATAGTGAAGTTCATCTGTATTTACTAAAGTCCATGGTGAAGTTCATCTGTATTTACTGTTTTTTTTTTGAGTGAGGCTCAGTCGAAATTCTATAAAAATATATTTTAAGGTTTAATCTTTTGTTATTTCATTCTGAGTTCAAGCTAAATTCAAAGATTTAGAATATATTCTATAGAATATTTTATTAGGTTAGGCTACAAAGATATAAGGATTAGAAAATTAAAGATAAAGATTATGTAAAAGTGACTAAATTAAATAATGTGCCACTTTTAATGAAAGCTATAATCTTTCAACTTTAAGTTTCAAATGTTTTTTTCCCTCAAAATTCCATGATTATGTAATCCCCTGATACAATGCTGCATTCTAATGACAAAACTAAGAAGCAGCGAATATTTCTGCTTCGTTTGCTCTCCTCTAAAACAAGATAAATTAACTGCAGGATACAAACAGAAAACAACATTTCAAATTTGTTCAACAAAAATTAGGAAAGAAATTCAAATATTAGTTAGTTTCAATGTGTAAACGAAGGAATTCCAAAATTTCGTTTCCTTATATCTTTTATACCGGATGGTGCAAAGCTTTTATATTTTAAACTTAGATTAAATGATCTAACAGAATGCATAGTTTGAAACATTAAAGGATTACGACATTGGGTTGCAAAGATTGAAGGATTAGAAATCAGAGTTTGTGACAAAAACTCAATTCCATTGTTACGGACACCTTTACTTCTTAAAACTATGAATACTGCCAAAGATTAGAATGCTTGAACCGTGGACATCTAATTTAGCATTGATCCCAATTTTGTTAATCTACAGATCATTTTAATCTGTATTTAATATCCCGTAAGAAAAATTGTCGTTTGTGGAAAATTCAAAATGACCAACCAATCAGAAGCCAACTAATTTTGTGTCAAACCAATGAGACAACAGAGAATTTGCTGATATCCAATCTATAAAGATCAAGCCTGCGTAAAATTAAAAAATGTGGATATCAAGATCTAGCAATTGGGTCAAAACGTAAAATTTGCGTCGAATAATCGATTCTTTTCTGAAAGAAAATAATGTCTTGAGATGTGAGCCAAGATATCCGCCAAATGCGTTACAACTTTTTACCTCAAAAATGTTCTATCTCAAGATATCTTATTTTTTCTTTGTTTTATATTTATAGTGCATCAAGATCAATGTATAAATTATACGGAGGACAAATATAAATCCAGATCAGGAGGGGGGATATCGGATAAATTAAGTTTTAGGGCAAAATATAATTCTTTTGCATTTGCAGTAAATCTGCAATTAAAAAGTTTACAACTTTATCCCTTGCAATTTGGGTGATTGGACGATTTGGGAGGGGAAGGGAAGTGGGGGAAGGAAAGGGGGGAAAGCTACAAATTAGAAGCATTCAATTTTTAATACAAGGATATTTAGAGGCTTAAAGTATGATACCCTCACAAAATACTTTAGAAGCACAAATTTACTTAAAACATGATTAAAATAAATGATAAATATATATTTATCTATACATGAATACACCTACATATATAAACATGTTTTAATGAAAATCATATTCGCGAAACATTTTTTGTTTTTACAGAAAATGTGTTCTCTCAAACTGGGACGGCTGAGAAATTCGAGATTTAAAAAATAAAACGAGTAATTTAAATTTCAAATAAGTTGTGATAGAACAGGCCATAAATATACATAGATTCAGACCTCCCGGTCTGTAAAGAATTAAATTATTGCAGACTTATTCTGTGGCCTTCCATTTTATAGCGTGGCATGTGTGATTCACAATAATCGTCCATTTTTGAGAACAAATCAGAAAATATCGTCGTTTTTCTTTCTCAAACTTTTACAATTTCCTTTATTGTCTTTGTAGCATGGATCCTCAAGTCAAAGAGAAACCAAAATTATTATAAAGCTATTTTTACAGTCCTATCCTTTAAAAGATGTGATTTTTGCACTAACAGACGGATGTTGAAATATCAGCTTTTTGGAATCTTGTTTTTAGTTTCATGGATATTCTTCATTGGTTTTACCCCGCAGTTTTCCTTCTCAAAGGAATAATCTTATTTTCTTTCTAAAATCAATTTCAAGATTTCTAGAAAAGGATTAAAACTGTTTTACAACCGTCCATAAAGTACTAGCTGAAAACTTAGCTTTACAACCATAAAGTACTAGCTGAAAACCTAGCTTTACAACCATAAAGTACTAACTGAAAACCTAGCTTTACAACCATAAAGTACTAGCTGAAAACCTAGCTTTACAACCATAAAGTACTAGCTGAAAACCTAGCTTTACAACCTTAAAGTAATAGCTGAAAACCTAGATTTACAACCATAAAGTACTAGTTGAAAACCTAGCTTTACAACCATAAAGTACTAGCTGAAAACTTAGCTTTACAACCATAAAGTACTAGCTGAAAACTTAGCTTTACAACCATGAAGTACTGGCTGAAAACCTGGCTCTACAACCATGAAGAAAACCTAGCTTTACAACCAAAGTGCTAGCTGAAAACCTAGCTTTACAACCAAAGCACTAGCTGAAAACCTAGCTTTACAACCCAAAGTACTAGCTGAAAACCTAGCTTTACAACCAAAGTACTAGCCGAGCTGAAAATCTAGCTTTACCGAGAGTTATTCCTATAAAGTCAACCCACTCAACTTAGATTTCGAAAGCATTCCCGTTTTTCTACAGAGTCCCAAAAATCTAAATTTGAGGCAAATCGGTAAAGAGGTTCATAAGCTATGTTAAGACATCCTAGCAGAAAAATAGAGATTACTACTCTTTAAGTGTATAGAAAAAGAAACTGTGGCAAAACGTAAGTTTAATTTTTAGTCAGTTTGTGTGTCAATTTAGAAAAAAATATGTCTATTGTCCAAAATTAACCAAAAATCTGTAGAAAAAGGTCATAAAAAAATTCAAACCCCTAAGTTAAAAGATGAGAGTGATGAAGATATATTAAAAATTTAAAAAAAAATTTTTCATAGCTTAATTTTTTAACGCTATTGGCTCTTTTAGATTTGTTTTAACACCCACTAGCCCTTCGTTAAGATCTGTACACCACCATGTATTCCTGTTCACTCTGCCCTATGCAGACATAAATAAACGAAACTTCTACATAAGTCAAAAAGTAAAGGTGTGTGGGGGGGGAATGCAAGCGTAACCCTCCCTGCAAAGATCCCAATGCCCAATTCACAACGGTACCATTGAAACCTTTATATTTTCAATAATGTTGAAGATATTATCGTTTATCTAGGTTAAAACAGGGTTATTTCTGATAATTCATATATGCTTCTGCAGTAGAAATGCGCCAGTCCGTTTTGTAGAGAAAACGTTTATGAAAATCATCAGTTGTTTAAACAATAAACTTTGATATATTATTCAAATTTACTTTATAGTTGTAAATCGGGCATTGGGCATTGACAATCTTAGGTTGTAAGGTCAAATGAAACTACGCTACCAGTCCCTTTTAGCATGAATTGTATAAAGTAAGCACGGCCCTTATTAATTCTTAATTAGGTATTTCAAACTTGCATACCACTAGGAATAACTTTTCTTTTCAAAATTCTTTATTCATTATTTTCTTTGTACTGCATAGTGTGCTGCATAGTGTACTGTATAGTGCACTGCAAAGTGTAGTGTATAATAGTGTACTGAAAGTGTACTGTATAGTGTACTGCATACTGTATTGTACACTGTAGTGTATAGTGTACTGTATAGTGTACTGTATAGTGTACTGTATAGTGTACTGTAATGTACTGTATAGTGTACTGTAGTGTACTGTGTAGTGTACTGTATAGTGTCCTGTATAGTGTACTGTATAATGTACTGTATAGTGTACTGTATAATGTCCTGTATAGTGTACTGTATAGTGTACTGTATAGTGTACTGTATAGTGTAGTGTATAGTATACTGTATAATGTACTGTATAGTGTCCTGTATAGTGTCCTGTATAGTGTACTGTATAGTGTACTGTATAGTGTACTGTATACTGTACTGTATAGTGTACTGTATAGTGTACTGTAGTGTACTGTATAGTGTACTATATAGTGTACTATATAGTGTATTGTAGTGTACTGTATAGTGTACTGTATAGTGTACTGTATAGTGTACTGTATAGTGTACTGTATAGTGTATTGTAGTGTACTGCATAGTGTACTGTATAGGTATTGTAGTGTACTGTATAGTGTACTGTATAGTGTACTGTAGTGTACTGTATAGTGTATTGTAGTGTACTGTATAGTGTCCTGTATAATGTACTGTGTTGGAGGGAAAACAAAACTGAGTAATAATAAAAGAATCTATTTCTTTATATTTGCATTCTTGAAACCTTTGCCAAATACTACTCTTGGCATATAAAAGAAATATTCCGAAGATATAGAAATATCTGAATACTAGGTATTTAGGGCACTTTGCGCCTCCTTTCCTGTTAACAATTTTAACTTTTATCTGTTTTAACGTTTTGCGGATGTTCTTTGTAAATTTGGCACACAAAAATTGTCGTCTTTTTTTCCAGGATTATTTTTTTTCAATAAAGATTGTTCATTTACCATCGGTTTCAGTCGTCTTGACATTTTTTGAGATACAGACGAACAGACGAACAGACAAAGTGTATATCTATACATAGAACTGTAAATCAAATGAATACATGTCACAACGGATAAATTCCATTCTAATTTGCTGTATGCATGTCATATCAAAAAATACATTTTTAAAAAGTATAAAAAGATCTATAAAGTATTCTAGTTGTATGCTTCACGGTAAACGCCAAATAAGTTCTCAAAAAAAAATTTCCCAATATGTCCTAAATTTTTCAGGACTATTATATGGTTTGAGTATGATTTTATACAGAAACCTCCCCGGAAAATTTCCCAATATGTCCTAAATTTTTCAGGACTATTTTATGGTTTAAGTATGATTTTATACAGAAACCTCCCCGGAAAAAAAGTCCTATTATATTATTAGAAAATGCATAAAAACAAAGGATGTTTAAAACCAAGCAAAAAAGGGGCCATTGATATTAAAAACACCCTTGGATAAATTCAATATGTAGTTGCCTAGATAAAAAACGACCTTTTTAGAAGAAGGTCTCAGATTTGATCTCATTTCAACAAAACCTTTGATTTTTTGTCTTCGGGACTTTAATTCCTGTGATCTTATTTCCTGAGACTTTATTGGCAGCCCTCATATTATTCCAGGGGAAAAAGACCCAGGAATCTAAAACTCAGGACTTTATCTCAAGTGACATTTTGTCCTAGTACTTTAGAAAATATGGAATATTTTACCAAAGTTTTTATTTCCAGGTTTTTTCAGTGACTTTCTTACATAGATTCATGTTTAGAAATTTAAAATGAAAAGTATGAATACATTAGTACACTTTGCACTTTTTAATTTTATTTGCTATTCTATTTAAAAAGTAAAAAGGAAAATTACAGAGTTAAATTCTATTTTGACGTTAAAGCTTGGAGATAATCCAATATGATATGGGACGCTCTATAGTAGTGTCTCAATAAACAAAGGAATTTAACAACGACCTACCCTCTTTGCAGAGATGTCAATGCCCGATACACAACGGTACCTACGAAACCTTAATCTCATCAACAATGTGGAAGGTATAACTGTTTTCCTGACTAGGAAAGTGTTTATTTTTTACATTGCTTAATATAAGAAAAGAAATGCACAAGTTTCTTTTAAAGAGAACCTGAAATGAAAAAAATACAGTTTTAAGACTCAAAATCCTAGATATCTAAAGCATACCCATGCACAGACAAAGCTGTTAAGGGTAAAGTTGTAAATTAGGAATTGTCATCTTTACATGGTGGGTGACTTGAAATTACGCTTACAGTCCCTTTAAATCCCATGCTACTCGGTACAAACCTGTATAGTGTATACCCTTCATGCTACTCGGCACAACCCTGTATAGTGTATACCCTTCATGCTACTCGGCACAACCCTGTATACCCTTCATGCTACTTGGCACAACCCTGTATACCCTTTATGCTACTCGGCACAACCCTGTATACCCTTCATGCTATTCGGCATAACCCTGTATACCCTTCATGCTACTCGGCACAACCCTGTATACCCTTCATGCTACTCGGCACAACCCTGTATACCCTTCATGCTACTCGGCACAACCCTGTATAGTGTATACCCTTCATGCTACTCGGCACAACCCTGTATACCCTTCATGCTACTCAGCACAACCCTGTATACCCTTCATGCTACTCGGCACAACCCTGTATACCCTTCATGTGTGATTCCTCTGATTTAGAAATAAATTAATCTAATCTTATATAATCTTATATTTCTGAGGGTAGGAAGGTTTACAGCACACACAGTATATTTTTATACAATACAAATGTTTAATATGCATTAATATTGGAATTGAGCCAACCGATCACAGGGGTTTGTACATTAACCCTAAACAGGCGGGGGGGGGGGGGGCTTATAGTTTTTGTTTGTCCTGGCACTCTCATTTTTACACTATCGCTGTGAAATAGAAATTTACAGGACATTTTATAAAAAACTTTTTTATGCATAGAGTAGGGTACAGGGCGGTAAAACATCCAATCTGTGTAATAAAGATCTAAAAAAGGCCATCACTTTTTTGTGACTAAAGCTACAGATCTAAGAACTGTATTTTTGAAAAGCCCTTAAAAATGGATGTAGAAACATGTGTCACACTTTGATATTGGTATAAAACAAAAAAAATCTTTTCACATTTTTTTGGCATATTTTTCAACCCTCACTAGCACCTAAACCTCTTAAAGTTATCGGTCTGATTTTTTTTCGATGAGCATGAGCTTGCCTTGAAAACTTTGGCTATTTCAACCCTTTACCTATTCTCTATGGGGCGGGGGTAGGACGCCCCCCCCCCCTAGGTTATTGCATAGATTCAGACCCCCAAGCCTTTGTAGGATTAAGATTTACTGCAATCAGATTTTTGACGTTTTACTTTCGAAGGATAGCAAACAAAAAATCTAAAATGTCATAAAGTATCTAATTTTTTTAAAATCTATATTCTGAATTCCGATTCGAAAACCATTTATCAAAACATTAAAATGCACGAATGCCAAATAACTACGATACAATAACGCGTTTCTGGTAACAATTTTAGTATTTACAGGTTGCTTCTCAAGTTCCATTATTTCTTTGTAATTGTAACACTCAAATCTTAGCAGATTTTCTTTTAAAATTGGTCCATTTTAAAAAAATCGATATTTATTTTTTTGCAAAATTTTTCAATTTTTTGACCAGTTATAAATCTTCCCTAGGATCGTAGGAGTTGCCATAAAAAATATCAGCTGTTTTGGCGTTTATTGGATACAGCCAAAGCAAAGTTTATTTAAAGATATAAATATTGAACAATGGACATCACGCACCTCGGACCCTTCAGTAAAAGTAAATTCAACCTAAAGTCTGACCGCGTCAACCTTGTTGCACCGGCTAGTCCTATTGAGTGTCTGCTTCATTTTCCCACTGACCGGGACAAACTGGGACCGGAAAAGTTGACCCGGCTCGGAAATTCAAATGTACTACGGCTGCCTGTGACATGTATATTGTGGCGAAATAACCAACAAGTCCAATACCAAATATTCATTTAAACTCTATTTTAATCCAAATTAATATTCCATTGGTTGCAGAAATATCTGAGAATTTTGTCAAATTAGTTGAGTAAATATTTCTGAACTATCCTAATCTTGGGATGAGTAGGTCGGTTTAAGACAACAACTGGATTTGCGCATTTTTTAGATGAATATTTGCTGGTTTTCTTCGTAATGATATTTACAAAACATTCATGTCTTAAATCTTTCAAAATCAGATTAAAATATTTTAGAAAATGGTGAAGGTACAGCATGTAAAATGTTAACACCCCTTACCATACAATTTTAACTGCAATCTGTTTCTGTAGAAATGAGTTATGAAAGACAAAAAGAATGGTGGGAATATTATGTTTAAAAGGACTTTAAAGAGGTTTTGAATTAAATTTTCTACTTTTCAAACTATTGAACCACAGAGCCTTGAATTTATGCTAATGAGACAACATTGTTAGAGATTTACTTTATTCTCAAGTAAACAGGAGAAGGAAACAATACATAAAATAAATAAAGAAATTTAGCTTTTCTAAAACTTGAAATCCGGTAAAATGATTTCAGTTGAACAAGTCTCAAATTGAAAATTATATGAATTTTTTTATTATTATTATTATTATTATTAATATTCTTATTATTATTATTACTATCATTATCATCATTATCATTATTATTTTAAGTTGAATTAAATTCTTAAATTAACCTTGGGACAAAAAAAATTTTAAATACCAACAAGCAGCAAAAAATGTTTGTTTAAACTTGAAAAAAAATATTAAAACATTTGTTCATACCTTAACAAACGGAGCGGCGCAAGCTGTGCCTCAAATCGTGCCATGCATTTGTTTCAAGGCGGATTTTAAAAAAAATCATTTTGACATATTTTAAAACAAAAGATTTTGCATGCACTTGTGAATTAATATTACGAAAAATAAGATGCGCTAAATGAATCTGAAAGTAAGAGACCAAGGTTTAGTGGTTCTTAGGCAAAAAAAAAAACAGGTTTAGCGGTTCAATCAGAGATTGAATGCAACAATTTTTGCCCTTCATTATAATTGTCAATAGTATAAAACTATGCTAATTGTTGATATTAGAATCCATGGATGAACAAACACCAAGTTTTAGTTGAATGTTTAATATTGTTTTATTATGTAAATCTATAGTTAGTTGGTTATTGCAGGATTTTAGAGGAGTGGGGACATGGAGTAGATTCAGGGAATAGATACAGGGAATAGTTTCAGGAAGTAGATTCAGGGAGTAGATACAGGGAGTAGATTCAGGAAGTTGTTACAGGGTAAGATATAGGAAATAGATACAGGAGATGATACATTGTGTAGATACATGGAGTAGATACACGAAGTTAATAAAGGAAGTAGATACATTGAGTAGATACATAGAGTAGATACATGGAGTAGATACATGGAGTTTATACATGGAGCAGATACAGTGAGTAAATACATGGAGTAAAACAGGAAGTGGATACATGGAGTAGAAACAGGTAGTAGATAAAGGGAGTGGATACAGGGAGTCGATAAATGGAGTAAATAAAGGGAGCAGATACAGAAAGTAGATACAGGGAATATATACAGGGAGTAGATACAGAGAGTAGATAAAAAATTAGATACAGGGAGTAGATAAATGAATTAGATACTGGGAGTAGATACAGGGAGTAGAAACAGGGAGTAGATAAGGAAATAGATACTGGGAGTATATACGGAAGTAGATACAGGGAGTAGATAAAGGGAGTAGATACATGGAGTACATAAAGAGAATAGATACAGAGAGTAGATACAGGGAGTAGATACAGGAAGTAGATACAGGGAGTACATACATGGAGAAGATAAAGGAATTAGATGCAGGGATTAAATACAGGGAGTAGATACAGGAAATAGATACAAGGAGCAGATACATGGAGAAGAAAAAAAGGGAGTAGATGCATGAAGTAGATACTGGGAGTATTGTATGTACTCATACATGGAGTAGATACAGGGAGCAGATACAATTAGTCGAAAAGGTCCCCTATAATGCTTAACTACAAATGGTTTATTTTGTCATATATGAGATACATATCTCTAAATGTATAAATAACATATATGAGATACATATCTCTAAATGTATAAATAACATATATGAGATACATATCTCTAAATATATAAATAACATATATGAGATCTATATCTCTAAATATATAAATAACATATATGAGATCTATATCTCTAAATGTATAAATAACATATATGAGATCTATATATCTAAACATATAAATAACATATATGAGATCTATATATCTAAATGTGTAAAAACATATATAATGTATGCAGGAAAAATGAGTAGCATATTAGTTATGCCAAACTAATGAGATATTCAGAGCAACTTAGATATTAATGAATATATATAATTAAACAGACCCTCAAACTCAAAAACTACAAAGTAAAAAATCAACAAAGAATAAGTATAAATAAACCCATCAAAGACTTTTCTTTGTCTTTTATCTTCCAAGCTTCTTGGCGTGAAAGTAAGCATTTTTTGCCAGTTTGCCATCTCTACATACTTTGCCAGGATCATAGGACATTTTGCCAGTTTGCCACTTTACATACTTTGCCAGGGACCATAGGACATTTTGCCAGTTTTCCACTTTACATACTTTGCCAGGGATCAAAGGACATTTTGCCATTTTGCCACTTTACATACTTTGCCAGGGATCATAGGACATTTTGCCAGTTTTCCACTTTAGATACTTTGCTAGGGATCATAGGACATTTTCCCAGTTTCCCACTGTACATACTTTGCCAGGGATCATAGGACATTTCGCCATTTTGCCATTTTGCCACTTTACATACTTTGCCACGGATCATAGGACATTTTGCCAGTTTTGCCACTTTACATACTTTGCCAGGGATCATAGGACATTTTCCCAGTTTCCCACTGTACAGGGATCATAGGACATTTTCCCAGTTTCCCACTGTACATACTTTGCCAGGGATCATAGGACATTTTCCCAGTTTCCCACTGTACATACTTTGCCAGGGATCATAGGACATTTTCCCAGTTTCCCACTGTACATACTTTGCCAGGGATCATAGGACATTTTGCCAGTTTTCCACTGTACATACTTTGCCAAGGATCTTAGGACATTTTGCCATTTTGCCACTTTACATACTTTGCCAGGGATCATAGGACATTTTGCCAGTTTTGCCACTTTACATACTTTGCCAGGGATCATAGGACATTTTCCCAGTTTCCCACTGTACACACTTTGCCAGGGATCATAAGACATTTTCCCAGTTTCCCACTGTACATACTTTGCCAGGGATCATAAGACATTTTCCCAGTTTCCCACTGTATATACTTTGCCAGGGATCATAGGACATTTTGCCAGTTTTCCACTGTACATACTTTACAGGTATATAATCTAATCACAATATTACGCAGGTATATAATCTAATCACAATACGTAGGTAGTCTAGTCACATAACAAGGTTTTACGTGGTTAAGAATTAACGCAGTCAGATCCTTAACCCTAAACAGGCTGGGGGGGGGGGCGTTTGGCGCCCCCTCTGTAGTTTTTTTGTCCTAGCACTCTCATTTTTGACACTTTTACCGTGAAATTTTGTGATATTTAAAAAATAGTAATTTAAAGGATTTTATATTTTTTTTTAATTTATAGGGTAGGGTACAGGGCGAAAAAAAAATCCTGTCTGTGAAAAAAAAATCTAAAATAGCCCACAACTTTTTTTGACAAAAGCTACAGATCTATATTTTTGAAAAGACCTTGAATGTATGTAGAATGAATGCATGTAGAAACATGTGTGACACTATGATATTTGTTTAAAACAAAAAAAATATTTTTATCTTTTCATCCTTTTTTAGGCATTTGTTTCAACCCTCCATATCACCCAAACTGTTGAAGTTATAAGTCTAATTTTTTCTTTGAGCTGGCCTGGAGAAATTGGGCTATGAACATGCATTTTAACCCAATACCTATTCTCTAAGTCCCTTTTCTAGGGGGGGCCCAAATGCCCCCCAGGGTATACATAGATTCAGCCCCCCCCCAGCCTTTATAGGGTTAAACAATGTACAACGCATTTGATATAGGTATGTTCAAACATTTAATATACTAGCCTTAGAGGGCGCTTCGCGCCCATCTTCTAAATTAATTGTGAACATGTTCTCTCTGTGTACATCGTAAAATAAAACAAAAATAATTCGCGGATTTTCACAAAAAATTTCGTGGATTTTCAAAATTTTCAAAAATTTAAAAAGGAAGTGTAAAATGTTGACCGTCTAAGTTTAATGGTGCTCCTTAATAAAAGGCAAAATGGACGTCAAAAAATTTAATCATGTCCGACTAAAATCTACATTTTTCCGTATAAAAATCTACACACTCAACAAGAATTTGAAAACCAAGCTGAGAACATTGTCGTGGTTCTACCGTGTTCCCTATACAAATTTTAGGCAAACCGGCTAAGGGGTTATTTAGTTATGATCGGAGCTAAAATGCATTTTAGCTCAAAGCATTTATGCATTTATCCCCTTATCCATGATTTTTGATGATTTCTTAAAGTTTTTCTTTCGTTTCTCTTTCATTGGATATATAATCATCAAGTTCGTTATCTTAGCTAAAATATAAAGGGCGACCAAGCCACTTTGTAAATTCATAAATCCATAATTTTTGCTGATTTCTTAAAGTTTTATCTCTCGTTCTTCTTTCATGGAATATTTAATAATCACGTTTGTTATCTTATCTAAAAATATAGAGGGTGAACAAGCCACTTTATAATTTTATAAATTTATAAGTTTCTGTTTGTTTAATAAAGTATTGAGAAGAAGAAGAGTTATAATCGAATATACAAAGAAACAGATATTATCTACATTTCAAGCTTACACATATGTACCTAGCTTGGATATCCAGCTTTGTATAAGAACATTCCTGTACTTCTGCCCAGTTTCCAAAATGAAATTTTTAATAAAATTGACCAAAGCACTCTTCACTGAAACTAAGTTTTTGGTCCGAGTACTGCAGATCACTACAGCAAGTACCGAATGCTTGCTAAGGGTGAACTAGAGATTATCTCTTTATACATACAGTGATTACCAGAAAACCATTGAAAATGAAGACGACATTATAGTAATACTAAAGTGTATCGCTATTTTAGTGAGATGGGTCGGTTTACACTACACTATTGCTATGTATCATGGTCATTGGACTTCTTAAAGTTATAACTTGATTTATAAGTAGTCTTTATATTTCAGAGTTTACTGGTTGTCACTATAATCTGCAAAACATATCAAGTGGTTTAGACCGCGTGGTATATAGTAAATAAGACTAAATCCTTGTTATTTTTTATATGTATAAATTAAAAATAGGACAAACGAACCTTTCCGCTACAGATTTAACATTTTCAATATCCATTTAGTTTGGAATCCTTTTATCAGACAAAATGCTGGAAATAAAATCTTGTTTTTAAACTTGAAAAAAATAATCGTCCAGTATTATAGAGAAATTAGAGATTCCATTGGTAATCCGACATACTACTCTCTCAACAGAGGGTCGTTTAAAATTACGTTGAAAGGATGAGTAAAAATGATCTGACACTCGATATAACCTCATTTCTTTAAAATCCTATTATTTTTACAACTTAATCTCGTGGATTTTTTTGTACTTTAAAATTTGATCATTGATCATTGATCAAATAAAAAGGTTCCTTGATCAATGATCATTGATCAATGATGATTGATCAGCCTGCAGTGTGATATAATATTGGCAAATGATGATTATAAAACATGTATGATTAGATTAGATCTGTCAAATACATTTATCAAGAAGATGTATTTTTCAAGCAAAACTTGATCTGTAGATGGCTAACTTATCAAAATTCAAAATTTATCTTGATGCAAGCTACACCAACAAAACCGAATTGGAAAAACAACAAATTATTTTCCAGTGCTTCTGAAGAATAATAGAAATTTTGTGCATAATTCCGCAAAACCTTTCCGTGTGTATAATACAGCATTAGTGGTGGTTTTCTCAAATCCTAGTAATTTTATAGTTAACATATTCACATACTTTTACTATTATTCAAATATACTTTTAACATAGTTGGGCCAAACTTTTCTGAAATTGAATAGAACGTTTTTGCGCATAGAAATCCTTTTTCCGACTCTTTCTATATATAAACTGTTTAAGCAAAATGCAAAAACATTTACGCAACATTTTTGTGAAAATTTTAGTTTTGAATTTAATAAAAAAGTGTGTTTTTTAAAAATAACTTTAACCTGATAAAACAATTATTGTACTAATTAATTTTCTTTCGGTTTTGGTAAAAATATTTTTAATAATTGATTTATATGTTTTGTAAGATTTGTATGAGAGAATTTATCTTATATAAGCTCTGGGTGCATGCTGCCAGGAATTTATCTTATATAAGCTCTGGGTGCATGCTGCCAGGAATTTATCTTATATAAGCTCTGGGTGCATGCTGCCAGGAATTTATCTTATATAAGCTCTGGGTGCATGCTGCCAGGAATTTATCTTATATAAGCTCTGGGTGCATCCTGCCAGGAATTTATCTTATATAAGCTCTGGGTGCATGCTGCCAGGAATTTATCTTATATAAGCTCTGGGTGGCGGGTGCTGCCAGGAATTCCCGAGACATTTTCTACAAAATTTTAAAGAAATATTAAATTCCCAAAGATAGAAATTTACTGAAATGTAAAAATATAAAGAAAAATAAAGGATAAATTAATCAATTAATCTTATTCTAAAGGCGAACTAAATGAGAGAAAAAAAAACACAAATACAAACATGTAGATTTTAACAATAAAGAAAATTTAAAGGGACTGTTATTTAGTGACCTTTCCATGCGAAAATAACAATGCCCGATTTATAACGCTACTCTTGAAACCTCAATTTGATCGAAAATGTGGGAGATAACGTCGTTTTTTCATAATTTCTCCTTTATTTTTTCAGGGGTGTATATTTTTCAGAATAAAATGGGACATCAAAAAGGCACGTTTTTCATTCTTTTTTAATACTTTTAACAAAAAAAAACAACAACTATTTTCCAAGAAAAAAAAACATTTAATTTTCCTAATTTAGCATAAAAAGTCTAAAAATTCCTTTCAATCTTATATAACTTCCGGAGGAAAAAATGGTTTTATGAAAATGGGGAGAAGATATTTTAGGAAAGTATACACCCGTCTTGTTTCTAATAGGCAAGGAGTACACAAGTAAATTTTGCAGAGACCCCCAAAAAAACAGTTATGATACAAAAAAAGGCATTTCAAATTCATACTTGATCAGGCAAAGTTTGTAAAGGTGCCGTGTATTATAACGGTTATTGTCATCTTTGCAACTAAATTCATCCTTTTCTCTCAAGAGAATCCGCTGTTATCTAATCTCCTTGACAACAGGAGACTGTAACCTTGTATTGGAAAAACTTGACAAGTTAAAAATCCACGAAATAGTTTTCAATTGCGCAGAACTAGTTTTCTAAGCTGCTTGTAGGACTTGTAGTTGTGTCTTGCATTTTTATAGTCACATATTTCAGAAGCGATTTTTCATAACGCTTTTTTTCTCGGCTTTAAGTAAAATGAGGTTCAATAATTTTCACTAGATACATTTATATTTGTAAATTTGAAAAATTGTGTGTATATTGTAAGAATCGCTAATTGATAATCTTTTTGAATAAAAATTATTCCGTCTAATAACATCTTAATTTAATTTATTTTGGGTTATAAGTTATTTAAAACTAAATTTGCTTCTTGAATTTTGCTTTGTTAAGTTTTTAAACGAAAACAATTCCAAGAATTTTAGAAAAAACAATTATTTATGGTTTAATAAAAACAATTCAAATATAAAAGATAAAGAGTCACTTACGACTTTTTATTTAACCGGACATTTTTTTGTTTAAAACTAAAAAAGATCATTTTAAAAACGAAATATTTTTTAAATCTTTTTTGGGTTTTAAAATTTTAGATTAAAAAAACTTGTTTCGCTTTGATTTTTTAACATCTTTAAAAAAACTATTTATGAACCCAAAGTCCTAGGTTCCAAATTTCAATTACCACCCCTTTTCTCCTC
>NW_019397194.1:72384-92868 GCF_000591075.1 Eurytemora carolleeae
GGCCCCCTGTGTTATAATCCCTTTTAAACCTGTGAAGTCCGTGTTATCAGTTTATAATATATTTATGATTTAAAACTTGAGCAGTCTACTCGGAAATTGTAGAAATCTGCACCAAATGCAATTTTATTATCATAGTTTCCACTTACCATAGACATATCCACAATAGTAATCCTACTTATGCATATAATGATATCCTCTTAACTAGTTCAATTTATCACGGGGTTAATAAATATATATTCACTTTCTATATATATATATATATTATATTCAATATATTTCACTTATGTAACACCTCTAGTTCCTTGCCCGGAGAAAGATCGATCCAAACTGATTCTCCGAGAGGATTCCAGAATAACCCCGTTTAAAACACTCTGCCACTGTTCTGCCACATTATAAGGAGAAGTAAATATATAGCTCTTGATACGATAACGTTCCTGTAACTTTAATCAAACTTTTTGTTGGATTTAAAGATGCTAATTACTGTTAATCTCTTATGAATAAAACATAGATTAAAAATGTTAAAAACAATCCTTTAGTATGATGGTGTTCTCTGCCTTTTTGACATAATGAATATCTCCGAGAGTCCTAGTGCAGTCCCACGGTTCTTCTGAAGGAAATGGTGAGGAGAAGAGGAAATATAAAAGTGGGGAAGGAGGATAGAAGAGGGAAGTGGGGAAGGAGGATAGAAGAGGGAAGTGGGGAAGGAGGGTAGAAGAGGGAAGTTTTCAAGGAAGGGTGAGTAAGTAAGTAGGATAATTGTTTCATTAAAATCTGTTTGTTCAGTCAAAAAATATGGTGTTTACTTGCATCATTATCCTTCATGTACAATGTACACATGTACAATGTCCACATGTGCAATGTCCACACTTACACTGTCCACATGTGCAATGTACACATGTGCAATGTCCACACGTGCAATGTCCACACATGCAATGTCCACACATGCAATGTCCACACATGCAATGTCCACACATGCAATGTCCACACATGCAATGTCCACATATGCAATGTCCATATGTGCAATGTCCACATGTGCAATGTTCACATGTGCAATGTCCACATGATCAATGTCCACATGTGCAATGTCCACATGCATAATGTCCACATAGGCAATGTTCACAAGTGCAGTGTACACACAAACAATGTACACACATACAATATACACACCTACAATCTACACATGTACATACATTGTACATTGTATACATGTATTAAACAAATGCCTCACTCCAAAAAGTCTTTCTAAGAGTATTTATCCAACCAACACTTACAACTCTCAGACTCTATCCTCTCTACCCATAAATGGTAAATCTAACTGTCAGTAATCAGAGTCTATATCCAACTAACTATATTTTGGTCTAAAGGTAAAGGTAAAAATTAGACTGACCAATATCCAAAGAGAATAGAATACAATCCTTTGGTATGACTTTTGTTAGTCCCTTTCAGCCTGAAAGGGAGTTCAAAGTGTACAAATCATGTAAATGTTCACAAATGATATGCAGTAGGCCCTAGAAACCAGAGGACGTCATAAGGTCATCATGGGGACGTCAATAATTACCAGTGCGACGTCCAGCGACGTCATATTTTAGGTGTTGAGGACATGTTGAGGACGTTTAACGCACAGCTTCATACGTCCTCACCACCAAACTTTCAAAGTCTAAATGATGTCAAGCTTTGGACGTCCAAATGACCAAACTTTTGACTTCCAAATACCAAACTTTTGACGTCCAAATGACCAAAGTTTTGACGTCCAAATGACCAAACTAGTCATTTATTTATCCTATTTATTAACCACTGAACAGAGCCTAATTTATTCTATTAGTATTGCTACCCTTTAACCCTCCCCCCCTGGTATTACATTTACATCATAACTGTCCTTCTGTTGTTGCTACCCCGACCCCCCCCCCACTCGGCACTTCCCCCCCCCCCCCCTTGTATCACACCATGACCATCCTCCTGGTGTTGCTAATCCTACCCCTCCCCCTCTAGGCACCCCTCTACCCATCCCAATCAGCGCCCCCCCTCCCCCCCCCCCCTTGAGGTCCATACACTCATTATAACATCCAAATTCAAGTCATTCATCAATTCATACTTACACATGCTAACCTATACCTGCTTCAGATGCTGTAGAAAATAACTTCTATTTATCACAAAATTCACAATTTACTGACATTGATTTTTCCAAAAACATCAATTAATTCCATAAAAATCAAAGTTTTCAAAAATGTTATCTTTTCAAATATTTGGGTTTTATATCTTACATATCAATTATTTAAAAAAAATTTATAATATTTGAAAATTCTAGCCATCTAAAGGCCAAAAAATGGCTTTAATTTAAATACCAGGTACAGAGACATCTAGTGGCAAAACTCGGAAGGACCTAATCCAACCTAATACGACCTAAATCCGACTTAAGGACACTGGTTAGGTTGTAACCAGTTATGACCAGTTTGGTAATCCAACCATGCAAGACCTAATTTGACTTAAGGGTCAAGTTATGAACAGTTAGGACAAGTTAGGTAAATCAACCAAGTCTGACCTAATCCAACCCAATCCAGTCAGGTCTCCTGACTTAACTCGACCAATCACAACCAAATCTGACCTAAGTGGATTGGTCAGGTTAAGACCAGTATGAGACCAGTTAGGTAACTTGACCTAACCTGACCAAACACAACCTATGGGAATTGGTCATTTTCTGACCAGTTAGGTCTCCTGACATAACTCAACCAATCACGACCAAATCTGACTTAAGGGGATTGGTCAGGTTAAGACCAGTATGAGACCAGTTGAGTAACTCGACCTAACCCGACCTAACCTGACCAAACACGACCTAGGGGAACTGGTCATGTTCCAACCAGTTAGGTCTCCTGACATAACTTAACCAATCTCGACCAAATCTGACCTAAGTGGATTTATCAGGTTAAGACCAGTATGAGACCAGTTAGGTAACTCAACCTAACCCGACCTAACCTGACCAAACACGACCTAGGGGGACTGGTCATATTCTGACCAGTTAGGTCTCCTAACATAACACAACCAATCTCAACCAAATCCGACCTACATGTATTGGTCAGGTTAAGTCCAGTATGAGACCAGTTAGGTAACTTAACCTAACCCGACCTAACCTAACTAAACACAACCTAGGGGGACTGGTCATGTTTCAACCAGTTAGGTCTCCTGACATACCTCAACCAATCTCGACCAAATCCAACCTACGTGGATTGGTCAGGTTAAGACCAGTATGAGACCAGTTAGGTTATTCAACCTAACCTGACCTTACCTGACCAAACACGACCTAGGGGGACTGGTCATGTTCCGACCATTTTGGTAATCTGGCGTAACCCGACCTAACCTGACCTAACACAACCCAAGGGGACTGGTCATATTGTGACCAGTTTGGTAATCTGACGTAACCTTACCTAACCCAACCTATCTGGATCTAATGGGACTGGTCCCCCGACGTCGCTGGTTTCTAGGGGAGTACATTAATACAGTATGTTCCCTAGACTATCCATTTCAATTTCGAATTTTCAAAGCTGTTAAATTAACTTAATAAAATGAATAAGGTAAGTAAAAAACATCATTTGATTTATAGTTATAACTATAAATCTATAAAGGGGATGGCTGTGTGGATCATAATAGGGCTTGTGATCACAATTTATATTCATACTTTTTTCTTTTTTTTACTCTTGTCTTATCTCTCTAGTCCATCTGGTTTGGTGAAGATAATATTGGTCTTGTCTCATATCCATTCTTCTTTCCTTTTGAATATGTTGGGTATTTTGAATAATCCCTCCAGAGGTCGATCATCAGTTTCAGCCACCCAGTAATGAAGCTTCTGTCAAACTTTCCTACTGTCGAGGTATATTTATGTAGCCTTCATATAAACGGATCCTGGTTGTGGATTTACAGTATCCTGGATGCATGTGGTTTACAGTGCTTCCAAATCCTCCTGTCATAAAGTACAAGATCAACAGTATAGTATGTAGTAAGGATCTTGGATTAAGTCTGCCCTGTTGCAGGTCACTCCCAGACTGGTAGACTACTGCAGATTGAACACTGTTCTAAGCTTGTGTACTTACCGACCATGGTTGACACTCAGAGAAATTAGGGCAACAGTACAGCAGCAAGTTAGGACCTCAGAACAAGAAATTGCAACATTGGAGAAATTTAGAGGGTACCCTAGTTTACCCAGTGAAGAATCAGATATGGAACTGGATATGGAGAAAACCTGATCAACAGGAGGAAACCCTCCACTCACCCACTGAGAAACCATAATGCAAAATATGGAGCAGATGAACTGCAGGCTGGTGCTAGGGATGCAGAAACTTTAGCATTGAGGAAAGAGCTACAGACACTGAAAAGGAAGGAAGAAAGTAAGGCATATGTATAAACATGCAAAACTAACATGATACCAGAAACCCATGACCAAATTACAAGAGTTAAAGCTATGCTGTAGCAGAGTAAGCAAACAGATGGGTCTCAAGAATACATGGAGATGCTGCATGGAGAGGTTATACTTGGAAGAGTCAACCTGGATACATATGCAGAGCTGAGCAAAGCCGAGACTAATTACAAAAGGAGAGTACTAGACTTTGTCAAGACCTCTCCCAAATATGATGGAAATCTGGAAATGGTATTTGACTGATGTAAAAATTTGAAAACCCATTTAAATTACCATCAGTGGGAAACAAGATGGTAAAAAGGATGCTGTTGGCATGCATCATAGTAGTAGCCAGGCAAGAACTAGTGCTGTTGTATCCTACAGGGTTAGCATGATAATTATGGGACAGGAGAATTCTTCATGGAGCTGTTGAAGGAAATATCAAACAGCCAAGTTTAGGTTAAGGGTGCAAGCATACCCTCCAGCCAAGAGGAGCCTTGTAGATTTGACAAATGCATTGCTCCTGGGATTATACAGCACAAAACTGAAAAAAACATGCTTGTTTTTTATGCTTAAGGAGCTACACATAAAAACAAGATCAAAGCAGTGCTGGCTAATCAGTTGATAAATCTGAGAAAGTAAAATACAGACCCCAGAGCTCCTTCTCAAGACTTGCTGGACTAAGGAGCACATATAGTTTTGATGAGATGCTGAAGACAAGACAAAAAAATGGAAGTAAATGCAATGCCCGGACTAATTTTGGACAGGTCTGAAGATGAAGGAATGGAGATTGTTTTTTCTTAAGCAAGAAAACCTGTCAACAGAAGAAATTTTTTTTAAAACTAAATATTTTTTTATTTCAGTAAAGTTATTTCTGTTAACAAAATTTACATGTAGATATTAACATGGTTACTATATACGACAAAGCCATTTTTTTACAATTATATATATTAGCTATAACTTTATAGCTAGTGGTATAATAAAAATGTTCCAGAGATGCTAGGAAAATTTTACGAGGGATTTAGGGTTACGGGAAAAAGGGTTTTACATATAGTAGTTGGTTATGGTACAAATCAATTTAAATAGTTGATAAGGTTCAAGCATATAGCAATCCCAATAGTTAATAAGGAATAAGGTTCCAGACAAAACGATAGGTTTACAAGGTTTAAACTCGGAATAAAAATACTATTCATTTTTCCAGGTTTCGGAAAAGGTAGTAGCGGATTTCTTGTGCCTTGTATTTGCAGTAGTAATAAAAAGAAACTTTTGACAAGGTTTAACCTGTGAGGTTTACAATTTTTATTTTTTCTTTCCCATACTAAGAACTTCACCGAGTTCATTTTATCATTTATTGACGGGAAGCACTTTTCAGAAAAGGAGCACATGTGCGCATGAGAAAAAAATAATTCCTTTAATTAGAAGAAATTTGAAATTTATAAAATGCTTAAGAAATGGATCAGTTGAACCTTTTCTTGACTGTAAAATTTGCCGGTCTACGTGATAGAGATCAAACCTTTAAATGAGCATGAGTTAACATGGAAAGTTAAACATGCACAACGGTTTACATGGCTGACTTGAGATCGGAAAGGAATAGATGGTGTTGAAGATGGAAATCTTTCTGTCCCGTTCCGACGAGGAAGTTTTCATGGGTTAGATATCAGGGCTGTGTGTCATTCCGGTACTCAGCATTCTCCTGTACATAGATAATAAAAGTAACGTTTTTCTTTGAAAAATGTACTATCAGCTTCTTAGGTTAAGTGCAGATCCATCGATTCTTGACGACCATGGTTGTGACGTTGTAATTTCAGACAATTCGGAAGAGAATTTTTTTTAAAAAATTTACTTTACACGCCGGAGCAGTTCGAAATAGTAGACTAACTGCTTCTTAGGTTCAGAACCGATGGATCAACTCCTGACGATCAAGGTTGTGAAATTAGAATTTCAGATAATTTTGGAATATTTGTTTAAGAAGTTTACTTTAAATGCCGGAGAAACAGCTTTTTCGGTAAAGTACAGATCGATCGATCCTTAACGATGATAGAATAACATTGGAGTATTAAGAAATTTTGGAATCATGCATTAAGGAAAAATTTTTTTTAAACACTTGAGCAGTACGAACTTATTGGAAATCAGAAAAAAAATTTTAGAGAACATTATGCACATGTTCGTTATTTTTGCATTATTTTTTAATTCCAAGTAGGGAGTCATCTTTAAACTTTTTTACCGTTAATGTCACGTTACGTCGGTTCGGGGTGGGGACCAGATACCATACCAGGTCAGCAGATCCGAATCGTTGTAGTACGTCGTTAATGTCACGTTACGTTGGTTCGGTGTGGGGACCAGATACCATACCAGGTCAGCAGATCTGAATCGGTGTAGTACGTCCAACTTAAAAACATTATTTATATTTTAGATAGGAAGAACTTTAGATAGGATAAACCTTTAAATAGGAATTCTTTAAATGGGAAAACTTTAAATAGGAAAATTTTTGATGGAAAAATCTTTAGATAGGTAAACTTTAAATAGGAAAACTTTAGATAAGAAAACTAGGAAAGCTTTTAAATAGGGAAACTTACAATAAGAGAACTTTTAATAAGAAAAATCTTAGATAGGGAAGCTTTAAATAGGAAACCGTAAAAGAGGAAGACTTTAACTAAGACATCTTAAGATAGGAAAACCTTTAATAGTAAATCTATAAGTAAGACTTTGGATAGGAAAATCTTTAGATAGAAAAACTTTAAATAGTAAATTTTTAGTTGAACTTTAGATTTGAAAACTTTTAATGTGAAAACTTTAAGTAGGAAAAATTTAAATAGGAAGATTTTAATTAAAGAAACTTTAGATAGGAGAAATTTTAAGGGGGAATATTTTAAATATGGAACACTCTTAGATAGGAAAAAAAAACTTTATATAGAAGATCTTTAAATAGGGAAGCTTTAAATAGGAAAACTTTGGATATGGAGACTTAAAATAGAAAAACTCTTAGATAGGAAAACCTTAAAAAAATAGCTTTACATTTTTTGAAAATATAACAACGTTAAGCACATTTTCGTTATTTTTGCATTATTTTTTAATTCCAGGTAGGAATTCATCTTTAAACTTTTTTACCGTAAATGTCACGTTACGTTGGTTCGGTGTGGGGACCAGATACCATACCAGGTCAGCAGATCCGAATCGGTGTAGTACGTCCAACTTAAAAACATTATTTATATTTTAGATAGGAAGAACTTTAGATAGGATAAACCTTTAGATAGGAATTCTTTAAATGGGAATACTTTAAATAGGAAAATTTTTGATAAGAAAACCTTTAGATAGGTAAACTTTAAATAGGAAAACTTTAGATAAGAAAAACTAGGAAAGCTTTTAAATAGGGAAACTTAAAATAAGAAAACTATAAATAAGAAAAATCTTAGATAGGAAAGCTTTAAATAGGAAACCGTAAAAAAGGAAGACTTTAACTACGACATCTTAAGATAGGAAAACCTTAAATAGTAACTCTTTAAGTAAGACTTTGGATAGGAAAAACTTTGGATAGAAAAACTTTAAATAGTAAATTAAATTGTAAATTTTTAGTTAAACTTTAGATATGAAAACTTTAAATGTGAAAACTTTAAATAGGAAAAATTTAAATAGGAAAATTTTAATTAAGAGAATTTTAAATAGGAAACCTTTAAGGGGGAATACTTTAAATATGGAAACCTCTTAGATAGGAAAAAATCTTTATATAGAAGATCTTTAAATAGGGAGGCTTTAAATAGGAAAACTTTAGATATGAAGACTTAAAATAGAAAATCTTTTAGATAGGAAAACCTTAAAACAAAAAGCTTTACATTTTTTGGAAATATAACACGGGCACCACTAAATTTGTGCTCGAATTCGAGATGTGTGACAAAATAGCTTTTCAGTGATTTGGTAGCGTTGATTTAAGAGATATGTTTTAAACTCAATTCAAACTCAAAAAAGAGAAATTGAAACCATGTAGTACAACTTAATTGAGCTACAGCTTCTTAGGTTAAGTACAGATCGCTAATTTCTTGACGATCAAAATTGCGACACTAGAATTTCTGTAATTTTTTGAAAAGTTGTTTTAAGAATTTTACTTTACACGACGGAACAGTTCGAAATCTTAGAAAAATAGCTTCATAGGTTAAATAGAAGATCGCTCGATCTTTGATGATCAAGGAATACCATTCGTTTTTAAAGAAATTTTGGAAACATTGTTTTAGCAATTTAATTAAATCTCTAGAGCAGTACGAATTATTATAATAGAGGGAAACTGTTACCAATCCTGGACTGAGAGAAGGAAAAAGATAATTAACCTGTTTTTGACCAAAGCTTTAAGAATATTCAATTCCGGAGTTGAGGTTTCAATATGAGGTTATTACCATCAGTCTAGATTAGGGTAGGACTGTTTGCTTGGATGGAAGACTGTTTGCTTGGAATCCATTTTTGTGGATAAGTTTCCTTGTGGAATGAGATGTTTGGAAGGATTCAGTGGGAGCAGTGGGAGCAGGGTGTTGGTAGATAGATGGGTTAGTAGGTTCAAAGGTTCAGTAGGATAGGTTTGGTTTAGTTTTCATAAGCTTGGAAAAGACTGGCTTCTTCCATCAAGGCAAGCAAGTTTGGAGGTTTTACTTGGCTCACGAAAAAGAGGTTAGCTTGTCAACAGAAGAAAGATAGCCAGTCATACAAAGACCGGAAGAAGATGAATCCAAACCAGAACACAGGAAAAATGAGAATTTAATCCTGAGTTTGAACAATGTAAATAAGATAGAAAAGGAAGACTTTAAAACAACTTATGTGAGGTATAAGTTGTTAAAGTATGATAGGCTTAGCTTTAGAAGACACAGGAAATTTAGTGACAGGTACTTTAGTCACTATAGTTGCATTAGAGGTAAATATTTCCATTTACTGTTAGCACCCATTGAAGGATTCATAACTCTAATTGGATAATGAGATAGATACAGGAGTGTTGTGTCCTTTGAATTTTGGGAAATGATAAGTGGGAAAATGTTGGAAAGAGCAATGCGTGTGTGGGCACAGCATAGAAAACACATCACAGAGTAGAAATTTAAAGAGGTTCAGTGTACTGAACAGCAGGCAAGCTGGGGAAAATTGTACAATTTTAGAAAAATTAGGATTGTTTGTGTATGCATTCTTGAAAACAAGCTATTGTTCCAGTGCTTTCTTTGTTAACTTTCTAATTTTTTGTTAAAATTTTAGGGGTAAAATATCCATCAAATCTTAGATCATTAAGTATTGATGTTTTAGCTGGCAAAGCATCAATATATGCCAAAATCAAAGTTAAAAAAAACCTGCAGATCCTGCAGTATGTGTACTGTATGAACCCCAAATCCTCTTGGAATCTAGCTTTCTTGAGATGAATTGGCTGAGTGTATATCTTTGCAGTCTATGGTACACAAGTACAATGTATGCATGCATACATTGTGGTAAAAGGTTTAAATCCCACAGTGAATTTGGACACAGAAAAGTTAGCGAAATAGGAAGTGACAATTTCCTGCTCAGAACAAGAAGTAAAATTAGTATCCTGAAGTATAAGTCAGGATAGAGTAACCCGGTAAGGTATGAGATAGACTCAACATCCCCAATGATCAATAATAATAAAGAGAAGATAAATGAAATGGGAAAGAAAGCCGAAAAAATCCTTATCGAGCCACCTAGCCACCTACCTTAGATCATTTTTCGGAAGTAGTAGGGAAAGTGCACATTCCTGCTGGAAGTGCTAAATTAGTGAAAAAACAAGTATGGGAGGATTGGAAGGACGAGGGGTTTGCAGGAGCAATGCCACCAGAAGAACAAGAGGCAGGCTGAGAATTAGTACTTCCGGAAAATGCTTACAATTTGATGAGGAAGATAAAAAATTACCCAAAAGGATGAATCCTATACAAGAATCAGATTACCCTTGAGAAGAGAAAAGAGGAAGTTTATTCATGAAAAGTTCCAGATAGATGAAAATAAGATATTAGACCAGTATGAAAAACGTTAAGAGGAAGTGATCAAAATATTTCAGGAAAACTTTTGGTTCTGGTGTTACATCTGAACCATTACGGGAAAACAGATGTCTTAGAATTTGTAATCCATAACAAGAGATCAGAGAAGATGAACCTAGAATACCAGCTAGACACTGATGAAGTAAAAATGAAGATAACATTTGCAACAGATCTAGAAGGGGATCCAGCAGAAATAGCTAGGGAGAGGGGGAAGTTTGCAAGATATTTGTCTCCTAAACACAGCATGAATCAAGAGAAGCATCAAGATCAAGAGAAAAATCTATATCAAGAGAAGCAACAAGATCAAGAGAAGCATTAATATCAGGAGAAGCATCACGATCAAGATAAGCATCAAGATCAAGATAAGCATCAAGAAACATCATTATCAACCATCGATTATACACAACATGAATCAAGAGAAGCATCAAGATCAAGAGAATAAGCATCAAGATCAAGGGGCTTGAGAAGCATCAAGATCAGGAGAAGCATCAATATCAAGAGAACCATCAAGCGCAAGATAAGTATCAAGATCAGGAGAAGCATAAAGATCAAGATAGGCATCAAGATCAAGAGAAACATCAAGATCAAGAGAATATCTAATAGAGAATATCAACAACAGCATCAGGATAAGAATCAAGATCAAGAGAAACATTGAGGGATTAACGATACATATGTTTGACAAGTTTCAGAGAAAGTTTTTGTAAGATCAGCATGTGAGGAGAACAGAAGATTAGTAAAAATTGAGAAACCAATACTGCTAAAGAAGGAAAGAAAAATTGATGAGTCACTGATGTTCAAGTTTAAAATAGGTGAAATCATCAGAAAAATCTCTTCTGCAACAGCTGAAGTGATGAAGTTTAGAAGTTATGATAAAGCGAATAGCCTTCTAAACATCCTAACATACTCCACATCAGTATTAGAGACGAACAAGATGGGAGAAATTCCTAACTTGATAAAGAAACTGACAGATGCATATGTGAATCCCAAAGCCACAAACAGCATAGATACAGGAGACAATTGGCACTACAGTGAATCTAGGGAATTAAAGAAAATGTGAAAGCAGAATGAGTGAAAAGATTACTGAGATAGCTGAGACAGAAGAAGAGCACAGCGGATTATCTGAACCACAGAATTCAGTGAGGACTGACCAGTAGACATAGAGAAAATGTACAGCAAGAAAGTGTACATGAAGAAAATACACTGAGAGAAAACATTCAGCAAGAAGAGGTACAGAAAAAAAATGTACGGCAAGAACAGAAGTGTCATAAGTTGTATAAACAAGAGTGCAACACAGCACAAGTGCCTAAATCCTCCATCATCCTAGAACAGAAGTGCCTAGATGTTCCAAAGCAGAAGTGCCAAACTCGATACAGACAGCAGTGTACCACCAACTATAGTGAAAAGTGTACTACTAAAGATGAGAAGGAGTGTAAGACTGAATACATGAAGTGTTCTAACTTCCAGGAATAGGACTGTGGCAAGGTACAAGAGACCCAGTTGGAGACCCTGACCGACAACATGTGTCAGGTTGAGTTCAGGAACAAGTGCTATGATAACCCCTAGAAGGAGTGCAATAGTGTGCGGAAGTCCTTGAAGAAGGAGTGCAACATCCCGACTGATCCCCAGTGCAAGGTTGAGAATAGCCAAATAGATTGTCAAGTACAATAGATGGCAACAGAAAAATCGACCAACTTCGCACAATGTCACAAGTGTCATGTGTAAAAAGAAAGATGACATGTCCTCTAATTAGTTGATATGATTTCCAAGACTCAGCTAAGATAAATGTTGTCTTTGTAGGAATAGGTAGAAAATATTTACTCAAAATTACATAAAGTATTTTAACTGTCCTTTGGTGGCTTTAATCTTTTTTTTCTCTGTAACTTTGAAAACTAAATAGTTTGACTGAAGTATACACGTTATATTGTCATACACAACAACAAAACAACAAAAGTAAAAAAAACAATAATGAAAATACAAAAATATTTTAAATCATTCATTTTGTTTGAAATTTCATATCATATGATGACATTTAGATTTCTTATTTTTTGGAAAACCCAGATTTTCACAAAAAGGTTAATAGTGTCTGAGGGAACACATGGATTTCAATTAGTTTCGTCAATTTTTAAAGAATTTTGGTTCTTAAGGAATTTAAATCTGGATGTCCCAGGGGGTAGAATATAGGGTTACCACCGGAATTCCGGGTTACGGTTTACGTACGGAAATGATCCGTAAAACGGAAATTTCCGCAATGTTGTTCCGGAATTACAGATTGTTACGGAATTCCGGAACGTTCCGGAAATTTTCCGGAAAATCGTTCCGGAAATTTCCGGTTTCCGGAACATTTGGTACCAGAATTACATTAAAGTCTTACATATGTAAATACAACACCAGTTAGTAACACTAACAATATATGGATGGATGCCGGACGGTAGAAAAAGTTATACTCAATAATCAATATTCAAAGTTACTATAGTGTGAAATGTAACTGATAAACCGAATGTATTTTAAAAATGTTTAAAAATTATACAAACAAATCACACAGGCACCCATATTTGCAAAATTAAAATATAAAATACGTCTTGACTCTTGTCCCACTAAACACTTTGTAGATTAAAAATTTTGGCCTATAAAGAAACATGAGACCAATAGCTTATTTAAAAAAGGACTAAAATCTGTCATTTTTTTGGTTATGTATGAACAAATGAAAATAATATGTAAAAAATTGAAAATTGAAAAATCTGGGAAATCGATTTTTTGGCTCATACTTTATACTTAAAGAAATTATTGTAATATAAAAAAGAATGCCTTGAAATAACTGAAATAAAGAGCTTTCTAATGTTAACATAATTGTGAAAATTTAATCAAAATTGTTGCCTCAATACCCCTACTGTACATTTTATTGGGGATACCCTGTATATAATATATCTATTTCCCATTAAATTCATAATTAAGGCACTTTTTAAACTTTTTATATATTTCTTATGTGTTCCCAAAAATTGAAAATACGACATTTGAGAAAAAAGATTGATTATCCTTAGTAGACGACATTTCATTAGAAAAATACTTTTTTCTTGTTGCATGTATTTCCCCCATATCTGGGGGTTTATCCTCGGTTAGACCTTTCCAGAGCACTACCCTGAATATATCATTAATCATTTCTGAAATATGTTTTAACGTTATACTTTCCAATTACAATGTTAAAGGGCTATCTATGTACAATATCAGTTTCAACCCCGTTATTTAGTCAATAGAACGTTAAATGAAAAATTTAAAAACAGAAAAAAAAAACACAAAAATTGCTCTAATTTCAATGAAAGATAAGCACTAAAGTCTAACAATATCACTTCATATATGCATTCTGTGTTGCCATCTATTGTACTTGACAAGCTATTTAAAAATACCCAGCAATGTAAACAGGTTCTTGAGCAAGTGTGCAATACTGTCTTAGTGAGAGCGTCAAAGAATGTCAAACTGAAACTGTCCGTGATTGCTCTACAGAGAATGTTAGTGGATGCAACCTTGAAAACAATCCTATCTGCATTGCTATCCATTGTGCTGAAATGACCTCTATGCATTGCAGTGATGTGCCTAAAGAAAAGTGTTGGGATGAACCTAGACAGACCTGTAAATAGGTTCCTAAGGAAAAGATTGGGATGAACCTCGTCAAGCATGACAGAATTTTCCTAGGATGGTGTGCCATGATGTTCCAAAGCAAATGCCATGCCATGCCATGATGTGCCTGGAGAAAAGTGCCATTAGGTTCTCAGGGAGTTTACTGAATGTATCTCTGTATAAGAATGCAAATCTGTCAATGTTCCTGTATGTCGCCCTGTACCCCATGAACCCTGCCGTGATATTCCAGAACAGATTTCTAAACTGGTTCTCGGACAGAAATGCTACTACAAACAAAGAGAGGTCTGTCACCTGTTTCCAAATGAGGTTTACAACAGTGTACCAAGGAAAAATGTACTCATATTACAAAAGAAACCAAGAATAGAATCTATAAAGATGTGGAGTTGCTGGAAATGAAGAAGTTTGATTAATATTGTTCAGCACTTNCCCCCCCCCCCCATTTGTAATAAATGTTGTAGTAAGCAACATAATTTTAAACTAAAACATCCCTATATTGAAAACATCATACGTTCATGATTTTAACTATGTAAAACCATATATTCATATGTATTGTATACTGCATGTTAACATTGTCTGAAATCAATTATGTTCATTAATCTAATGCAAGGAAAATTTAGTTAGTTGAACAAGACAAGTTCTTAACGGTATAGTTCGTTAACAAACGGCGAAAACTGCTCATTTTTAAATAGTTAACGAAACGAATTAGCCTTTTTTGATAAACCGTAAACGAAACAATGAAACCTTTAAAAAGAAGGGCACACCTAATAATAAGTGTGCCTGACACAGACTACAATAATTTTCTTCTAAATCAAATCTTACAGTTTTAAATATTTTTGCAAAGAAACAAGCTTTTAATTTTATAATTCAGGGTGTCCCACGAAACATGACAGTATGCAAGAGGACTTGAATGTCGTCTTGATTTTTGATATAATTTGCTGTGTTTATTTATCAACCTAATTTTAGAAGTAAATTTCTAGAGATAATAATCATAATAATGGTCCTGCCATTTCCAAAATGTGGTCTGCCTTTTTTGTGCTTTCAATATTGCCCGAGATATGAACAATTTCGTTCAGATTTCGACAATTTTGCTTTTATTAAACAAAATTGAAATCTGAACCAAACTCTTTATATCTCCGGTAATATTGAAAGCACAAAAAACGCAGACCACTTTTTGGAAATGCCAGGGCTAGGAGAATTATGTGATAATTGTTTCAAGAATCATACATGTTAAAGTAGATAGAAGACTAAATGTCACAAATAAATTCATATATCAAAGACGACTTTCAAGTCGTCTTGCTATTGTCATGTTTCGTGGGACACCCTGTATAAGATTATAAGATATTAGCTAGATTTCTCCCGGATCAATCATTTGCAATGCATCTCAACATTTTCTCTGTAAAAATATCTCCTTTGACCATCTGTAACTAAAACAGTTGAAAAGATGGCTTAGATGTTCTCGGTTAAACCACATCCAAGGTTATGTGGTTAAAACATTACACATTTAGACCAGATTCACTTTAAGAATATAGAAAAAAACATCAAAATTGTATAATAATGGAATTTAAACAGAAAAACTAGCTATTAATTTATCAAAATATTAGTTTACTAAATACATATTATAATATTTGGCAAATCATTATCATCATAGGTAATGTTGATCCGCTCTACTGCCCATGTCTTAGGTCAGATGTTGCAGTAGGTCGGATGGGCAGCATTGCGGATGGGCAATAGGACGGATGGGCAGTAGAGCGGATCAACATTACCCAAAGTGATGGTGTATAATTTGGGCTTTTGCCTCAGGGTTATTATGAACGAGTTTCATCTGATCCAAATCTTGAAAAAGACGACAGTAAATTTCAGTACTTGCGAAAATAAATAACTAGCCCATGAATATGCGGGAACAGTTTTAAATAGTTCCATACAATCAATTAATTAAAAAACTAAATATCTGCAACATTCCATTATCAGAAAGTGAAGAATACGACATTTGATGAATTCTTTCGATGTATTCGTTATTAAGGGTTTCACTGTATAATTTAAAGCATCTACATTGAAAAGAACAGATAATGAATTACGTTTTCTCCTGAAGTTATTGAATTTATGATTGATCTACATTCATAATCTTATTGCATTTTCGATTTTACAGAAGTTCTTTTAAAGAAGATAAACAGGTTACAGTAATCAAATATGATAATAAGTTTGCCAGGTTAAGTCTCGAATGTTCTCTAGATTTGGAACTGAGTTTTTGCCACAAACTCAAATATTCTAATCCCTAAATCGAGTGGTGTAAACCTTTGATATTTCAAAATTACAGTGAAACCATTTATAAAGAATACATCGGAAGAATTTATCAAATGTCGTCTTGACAATTTTTCAATGAGTTTTATACTATATTACGTAAATTTCAGTATTTGCGAAAATAAATAAATATGAATATGCGAGAACAGTTTTAAAGAGTTCCATATAATCATTTAAATAAAAAACTAAATATCTGCAACATTCCATTATTAGAAAGAGGAGAATACGACATTTGATGAATTCCTTCGATGCATTCGTTATTAAGGGTTTTACTGTAGAATATTTTACCAAAATAATTCAAAGTTTGAATACAGTTCGGAACTTTTTTACATTAAATGTTTACAATAGCCTTTAGCCTTGACAATTTAGAAAGATGATTTTTTTAAATATAACACAACATCAAAATTTACTCATAGTCATTTAAGTTTAAGTCTAATACACTTTCAGACTTTAAGCCCCCCCCTTGACCGGTGTGCTAGACTGTTTTTTTTGAGGCATTTCCGTGGTGAGGCGTTTCAAATAGCACCCCCTTGACCCTTGAAAAGCTTTTTTTTCAAATGAATAAGAAATAAGATCATATCATTTTTATATAGCAAAGTCAAAGTAACAAATGATTACTTGACTCTGCTAGTTAAGCAGTACTCCCTTAAAAGCATAATTAAATACACTTGTTAAAAAGGTTAGCCTTTATAGTGTGCATTGACAATACTCTGCTCTGCTCTGCTCTGCTCTGCTCTGCTCTGCTCTGCTCTGCTCTGCTCTGCTCTACTCTACTCTACTCTACTCTACCTATCTATATATAATTTAAAAACAAAATGTGCTTAATTTAAAAATGCTCCCGGTCAAGTTCGAACCTTAACATATTTTAGAGAACATCTTATATGTGTTTTTATTTGATTCCAAATTAAGTTAAAGTTAAGATTTATGCATGCTTTATTTTCATATTAAAATCACATCTATATATAAATAAAACTTAGAAACAAACTATTCCTAAGTACAGAAGGCAGAAGCACATAGAATTTAATAATAACATTTGCAATAAGAATTTAAACCAGTTTTGGCACAGAAAAGTTATTTTTCTAAACATGTTTTTCTTGATTATTGACTTGAAGTTGGATGCTTGTTAATATGGGCAGATGCCACCAGATCTGACATAAGACTAACATTATAACAAAAAACACCAACAATTCCAAAATAGAAAAAAACCCAGCATAACATTTTTGAAACAAATGGTTAACATATACTTCACAATTTCACATTAATCTACAGAAATGGACGCAAAAAATGCGTACTTAATCTACATCTATTTGCACAATTTATGCGTAAACACAAGGGCGTATACAGGGGGGAAGGGGTCAGTTTCCACCCTCTAGAACTCGGAGCTTTCACACTTTTCAAATCTTAAACTGAAGAGTGAAGAACATAAAAAAATTAGTTGTTGATGTTCATTCAGTGCACTAAGAAGGTTGTATACCTGGACCAGAGCCACCATGACAGAAGTCCGAATGAAAAATCTATTTAGAATGTACATTCATCCTAATCGGATGAGCGCTATTAGGGATAGCGTAGTAAAACAATTATTTTTAAATGCCAAGCCTCGAACGCTTGAGTTTGGAGGTAGTAAAAGACCATTTTTTGATTTTTTTAATATTGAATTTAATTTACTTTATGATCACTGCACCGCCGTTTTGTAATCTTTCTTTTTATTACAAACTACTGTTGGACTGTATGTGTAACTTTAAATAATCTTATGCTTATGCCTGATATCCAAGAAGCCAAATCTTTTGAATTTATAGTTCGAATTTTTCATTGGGGGGGGGAGGGGGCAAAAACATTTCGCCCCCCTAGATTTATTTCTGTATACGCCCTTGTGTAAACATTTCTCTGCACGAACCAAAAAACAACCGGAATGATAAGAAGAAGAAAATTCACAAATTTATTTTTTGTATTTCCAGACCACAAGGAACTCTGGATAGGACACCCGACCATCCCTGCAAAATATTTTTTTTCTCAGAAAATTATAAAAATGATAAATTTTTCTGTGACTGGATGGCAACCCTGATTTTACAAACTTGAGGCAGTTGCCTAAAGAAGTTACGCGCGCTGGCCGCGTTGAATTACAAGAATTTCAGGGTTAGGACAGGTTAAGACACTTTCTGGACCGAGCGCTGCAGCTAGAACAGGCTAGGGGGCCGAGCGCCGCGGCTTGGTCAGAGCTGTCTTGTAATTCAACCCGGAATGCCCGTAACTCTTTTGGGCTTCTGCCCAAACTTGATATACAGGGTGTCCCATGGAAATAAAGAGACAACATAGATTTCCGATAGTTGGTAAATGACAAAGATTATATTAAAAAAATTGTAATAAACTTTTCAAACTGTGGTCTGACTCCTTTTGGATCTTCCGAAATTGACGAAGACATCAAACATTTGAACAAATTGGTCGGCATTTATATCAATACATGAAGACGACTTTTCTCTTAAAGGTTTGATTTCTAACAAGTTTTTTCAAGTTTACAAGTAAACAACGAAAAGCTATTAAATTGACAGCTTCTCTTTGTTGTTTATGTGTAACCTTGCTCTTTGACAGCTTGGTAGAAATCAAAACTTAAATAGAAAAGTCGTCTTCATTGTATTGCTATAAACGCCGACCACAATACTAAAATTATATTCTTTATGCCCATGATGCAGAGTGCACAAGACTTAAAGTTTTAATTAAAAACGTTAGAATTTAAACATTTCCTCACAATCACAAAAATTTGTATGCAAAGTCAAGTTGCTCTGAAATCCAAATCTTTATTAAAGAATTGGTTTTGTAAAAAAAATATTTTATTCCTGTCAACGTCCAGTTCATCGACACACTTTTTAGCTTCGTCCATCTGAACAAAAAGTTTTTATAATTATAATTTTAATTTTAATTATAATTTCTTTTTTTTAAGGCATTATAAAATTCTGTTTAATTATTTGAAATACCGTACCGACTTTTATGCGACACACGGTACAAACATTCCAGTTAACTAGCGAGGGCAAGCATTACAGTACAAATACAGACTATATAAGACAAAACTGGACTGTACGCCAAATGGATAATCCCCTTCTATTTGAATTAATGTGAACTAGGGCATAAGTATATACAATATAAACATACAGAGAATAGACGCAAAACATGACAGTGTACATTAAATGAATTATCTCCTTCCTGTGAGTAGTGGGATTATTATAATGATTAATTTGAATCTAAGATTTGGACGGAATTCATAAATTTATAATCGCTTTTACATCTAGGATTAAACAAATCCATTTTTCTAAATTTTTTTGCGCTTCAGAAATATCAGATAAAGACAAAATTCCTATTTAATGTATGGAAACTGAAGACTTGTCTCAAAATCAAATTTTCTCATCTTTTCATCTTTGCAACTTTATTGCGTTCTTTATATAGTTAACTTTTAACAATTTTAACAATTATAGAATTTGTAGTGTAGAAATGTTAAAAATCTTCACAATTAGATTAAAAGGATATAAGTAAAAATTGTAAATTGTAAAAATGTAATTTCACTAGAATTTGGATTCATTTGATGTACTGTCCCCGTTTTTAAAATCTATAGGTGGGNTGACATATGGTATTCTTTTCAGTGAGGCCTTAAATCTCCTGAAAAACATACATTTCACTAATCCAGGGGGAGGCTAGGCCCCTTCGGCCCCCCTCTGAGAACGCGTCTGTGTGTACTGTACAACTTGCTCTAGCTGCATAAGGGTCGACCTGGATTACCAGCTGAAAGAAAATCATTAACAAGTATAATTAATAAAAATTACCTTGTCGCCCGTGAAGTGATCGCAGTTTGTGAGGACTGCTAACATCTCATCTAATTAATTAATTAATTAAAGGGCTAGCATGCATAACCTCCAGATTTCCAAGTTTGACAAAGAGACAAACGCATAAATAAATAAACATAGATAGCTTATGTACGCAAAATCACCAAGAATTGTACAGTCCGCGAACTCATACTTCTAGGGGTCAAAGTGTACTTCAATGATAAGCGGGGTGGTTTGGTGTTTTAATGAATTTCATAATTATTAACAACGCAGGAGTGAATTCTATTTTGAGAATATCAAATTATTTCACTGGGCAATATATCATATTGACGAGAATTGAAGAAGGACA
>NW_019397194.1:92931-94332 GCF_000591075.1 Eurytemora carolleeae
TATATCCACTAACCTCTGGTAATATATCCACTAACCTCTGGTAATATATCTACTAACCTCTGGTAATATATCCACTTACCTCTAGTAATATATCAACTAACCTGTGGTAATATATCCAATAACCTCTGGTAATATATCAACTAACCTCTGGTAATATATCAACTAACCTAAGGTAATATATCCACTAACCTTTGGTAATATATCTACTAACCTCTGGTAATATATCCACTAGAATCAGAATCCAATTTCCTGAATTCTTTTCTTATCTCCTTCTCCTCCTGGATCAATAATTGTAAAACAATTTAATGAATACGTTGAACAGTGTTAACGAATGTGAAAAAGCAGCCTTGGTTGTCGTCTTCCATCAACAATCAACAAATAACGAGAGGATAGAGTAGAGAATTATACGCAGTAAAATTGCGCATAGATTCACACACATCATAGAGTCATTATCATCATGGTATCGGAGAAATACAGCCGATATATCATTTATAGTGAAAATAGTTCAAAGACCTTTTCTGGTCGATTTTGAACGAGAGGACGCGCCGGAGCAGTTTGACAAAGATGGCTGCACACATTTCTCCGTCCTCCCAAAGCTGTATTGTGCAGTACAGATCGGTAAGAAACTCTTAAGGTCAATAGGATCAATCGATCAGAGGTCCTCCCAATTACAGGTTAAAACATGGTCGGAAGCTCAACCGATAGATCTATACCATAGATCTATTTGATGGTTTTCTTATAATGTTAAAATAAGAAAGGTATAAATTCCTAGGGAACGATTTGGGCCCGGGGAGGGGGGGCCTTTTCTTTCTTTTCGATTTTGTACATGGATCTTAAATGACATGAATCTCAAATATAAGAAATGCGGCCGCAGCGCTCGGCCCTGAAAGTATCCTAACAAGCTGAACCAGTGGCCGCGGCACTCGGCCCCTGGCTCATCCTAGTCGCAGGGCTCGGCCCAGAAAGTGTATAACTTCGCCTAACCCTAAATAATTATAAAATCATACTAATTTAGTCTTGTACAAGATTGATAGGAGGGGGGGGGGTCCAAGAATCGTTCAATAGGACAGATCAGCAATAAATTTTAATCATCAAGTATAGTTGTCGAACACAGGTGTATTTGACGAATTCACGCGCTTAGCTGAGATTTCGACATAACTGAGCATGTGAGAATTTAATTAAATCCTATGTCCAGGTCTAGTTTTACAGAACTTTTAGTATTTTGCAGATACCTCTGATATTAAGGAACGATTTTGACCCCCCCCCCTTTACCTTTAATTTGTACATGGATACTCTGATCCTGTACGCCTTGATGAAACCGTGAAGTGATTTAAAGGATGCTAAAATTCTAAACAGCGTACATAAGTGAACAAATGAAAAAATTGGTAAAAAGGGGGGGGG
>NW_019397195.1:0-117745 GCF_000591075.1 Eurytemora carolleeae
GAAAGGGTGGAGGAGGGTGGATTGGAGCGTTTAGGGAAAGATTGAAAGGCATAATGGAGAGGGAAGGAACTGGTCTTTGGGATAGGAGAGGGAAGGAGATGGTTTGTGAAAGAAAGGGTAGAGGGATTATTTGGGAAAGGAAGATGAGAGGGAAGGAGATGATTTTGGAAAGGAAGAGGAGAGAAAAGGAGAGGAAAGGAGATGGTTTAAGAAAAGAAGAGGAGAGGGAAGGAGATGTATGTCTGGGAAAGTAAGAAGAGGGGAAGGAGATGGATTGGGAAGTGAAAAAGATAGTGAAGGAGATGGTTTAGAAAAGGAAGATGAGAGGGAAGGAGATGGTTTGAGAAAGGAAGAGGAGAGGGAAGAAGATGGTTTGAGAAAGGAAGAGAAGAGGGATGGAGATGGTCAGGGAAAGGAAGAGGAGAGGGAAGAAACTGATTTGGTAAAGGAAGAGGAAAGGGAAGAAGATGGTTTTGTAAAGAAAGTGGAGAGGGAAGGAGTTGGCTTGGAAAAGAAGATGAGAGGAAAGATTATGGTTGGGAAAGGAAGAGCAAATGGAAAGAAATGGTTTGGGAAAGGAAGTGGAGTGGGAAAGGAAGTGGAGAGGGAAAGGAAGTGGAGAGGGAAAGGTAGATGAGTGGGTGGGGACGATGGTGGTTCTAAGAAATTAATAAAATGTCCAAAAATTTACAATCTAGATGAGAGGAGGATTACAAAGTACAATTTCTCTTTTTAATTAAAAAAGTAAACTGTAAACAGAGAATACACAAGCTTGAATAGACAAATAGGAGGAAAGAGAAGGGAGAGAAGGGGATTCCCCTCCCCCGGTTCATATAGGTAAAATATTATAGACAGTATCCCCCCCCCGCTTCATAGGTAAAATATTATAGACAGGATTTTCCCTCAGATTTACTTTTTTGACACAAGCGCGTGGGTTTTCCATCCAGGTAAAAAATAAGACAGAAAAAAACGCTTAATTTAATGGGGGCCGTGTTATAGATTTTAGAAAATATTTAATAATATTTCTAAGATTTCAAAACTGTATTCTGTTTAAGTTTGATATCATGTCACTTGTTCATCCTTAAAAAAAATGAAAAAAAAAAACAATCGAAATACGATCGTTACAACACATTTGTTTTCGGATCGTTTTTGGATCGTTTTTGGATCGTTTTTGGATCGCTTCTGCTGCCAGGGACAAAATTTTACAAAGGATAAGAAAAGTAAATGTTTAAAATAAAAATTTTGAAAACTGCATTTTCTCTTTTTACATTATGCCAAATTTGAACCCTGAAAGATCGGCCCCCAGGCACATTATTTAATAAATAATTGTCATTTTCTCCAGAAATAGTAGTTATGTGTATTGTCATAGTTAGCTATTTTTGAAGAATCAGCAGATTTAGGATTATCAAGAATTATTCCCGGATTACAAAAGAATAAGTTATTTTTAATATTTAATATTTAGAATAAATACAATTTGTTTCAGATTAAAAATGTTTATTTGAAGACTAATATAGACAAGAAAAACTAGGGTACCATAGTGCAAGCTTTTTATTAAATTCGATTTTTAATTATATTTCAAAAACTCCAGATTTATTTGGAACGTTTACAAAAATATAGTTTTGCAGTCATGTGACACTACATTTTAATTTACAATCACAATCCATCAAGAATTTTAGAGACTAGTTAGATTAAGAACTTTGATACCGGGCACTTATGCAGAAACTACATGGGAGGAATTTGACAGAATTTAGAATTTTCCTGATTTTTTTAGTCTAATTCAAAGTAAAGTTCAGTGATATGAAAATATAACTTTTCATATATTTGAATATTTATATATATTTGTTATTTTAACAGTCTTGGTTTTGATTCTTTGCAAATTAGGTTGTATTCAATCCATTTTTGGTTTCAAAAGCATAATTTTAACCTATATATTTAATTATTCATTACTGTGGTATAAAAGTAGGTGAGAATATTCAGAATTCGTGAGATGAAGTTTTTTAAATGTTTAATAATTCGAAAAGGAATTAACTCTGTAGCAGCATGAAACATACATTAATTCTAAGAAAACAAGATTACCTGAATACCTGCAGATCTACTTAACTCAATGAATAAACGGATCTAGATTAAAGTGGAAAATGTTAGTTTTAAGTTCAATTCTTTTCTGGGTTTCATCCTTTTCTCTTCTCCTTCCCAATGTATCATCCACAAAGGTAAAAAAATGTATTTAAAAGTTTTTAATTTGATTATCATTGACATCAACGGCTGAACCGATAGGCTAAATTTTTTGTGGCAACTTCTGTGACCTCAAGATTTACATGAGTTCATAGAGCTAGGAACGGTTAAAGGCTAATTGCTCTGAAATTTAATATTAACTCAATTATCTCTTTTCTAAATTTTATAAAATCACTTTCTTTGGATTAAAACTTTAAAAATATTTAAGTTTACAAATGTCAATCAAAGTCTGAGCTGTTAAATGAATGACATTGATTTAGATTGGTCCAAATGAGTTGAACTTATTCTCTCGTCTCTCATTTGTCTACATTCAAACATTTGACCAATAAAAGATAAGTTAATAAGTTCAGCTCATTAGAACTGATTGAAGTTACAGGGTGTCCCACGAAACATGACATTTAAAAATCGTTATTTTTAGTTAAAACATCCTATTACTTCATTATCTTTCTTTGAAATCAATTTTAATATAACATGATAATATTTTTATTGATCTTTGGTACCAAACAACTCAACAAATTAAGGAAAAAGACATTCTAAACTATTCACCAACTGTCATGTTTCGTGGGACACCCTGTAGCTTATTTTTAAGTTCGCAGCTCAGCTAATTCTAAAATCACTCAGTTGTGTGTAGGGTAGTATATTAGTACTGGTAGGGTAGTATATGAGAACTGGAAGGGTAGTATATGAGTACTGGTAGGGTAGTATATTAGTACTGGTAGGGCAGTATATGAGTACTGGTAGGGTAGTATATGAGTACTGGTTGGGTAGTATATGAGTACTGGTAGGGTAGTATATGAGACTATGAATGAGTATATGAGTACTGGTAGGGTAGATGTAGGCAACCAATCTCCATTCTCGTTTTCATATTTTCACATCGTATTGATCTTATTTTATGAATGAATGAAGTTTGACCTGTCAGTTTTTAACCTTCAATATCTCCAACCTAAAGCCCTCTGGACAGCTAGACAACTCAAACTAATAAATTCTAAATCATTACTCTATAGTTGTGTTTTAACAGAAAATATTTATTAGTTATTTTTAGAATAGAAGGAAGTATGTGACTAAAAATTTTCATTTTTATCTGCTTATGCCCTGTAAATCTCCTTTAACACAATCTCCAGGGGGGGGGGGGCACCCTCCTTCCTTGGAGAACCGAGGGGGGGGGCACCCTCCTTCCTTGGAGAACCGAGGGTAATCTGAATTTCTGACCTCAAACCAAAAAGTCTCTCCCTAATTTTAAAATTTTAAATATTTGATCGAGTGAAATTCATGGCTTGAATTATAACAGGCTACATCATCGGGTTACAAAGATATAAGGATTAGAAAATAAGAGTTTTAGTCACGTGTTCAGTTCCTTAGCAACTAAACTTTTGATTTTATATGAACTGTATCTCACGCTGCCGTACTTTCAGGCCAGGTGTTAATACTGGATTCGCTTGACTCCCAGTTTTTACACGATTTGGATTTGCCTGGAGTATAATAAGCAATTGGGCTTAAACTTGTCCGGATTCTCATGTTTAAAGGGACTGTTTGTGTTGTTTCTATATGTTTAAAGGGACTGTTCGCGTTGTTTCTATATGTTTAAAGGGACTGTTCGCGTTGTTTCTATATGTTTAAAGGGACTGTTTGCGTTGTTTCTATATGTTTAAAGGGACTGTTTGCGTTGTTTCTATATGTTTAAAGGGACTGCTCGCGTTGTTTCTATATGTTTAAAGGGACTGTTCGCGTTGTTTCTATATGTTTAAAGAGACTGTTTGCGTTGTTTCTATATGTTTAAAGGGACTGTTCGCGTTTTTTCTATATATTTAAAGGGACTGTTTGCGTTTTTTCTATATATTTAGAGGGACTGTTTGCGTTGTTTCTATATGATTAAATGGACTGTTTGCGTTGTTTCTATATGTTTACAGGGACAGTTCGCGTTGTTTCATATATGTTTAAAGGGACTGTTTGCGTTGTTTCATATGATCCTCAATGCAAAGCCCCGATTCCCAACTGGTGCCCCAGTCTGATCAAGTATGAATTAGATAGGAATATTTATAATTTTGAAAACTGATTATTTGAGATTTCTCTACAAAAGAGACTTGAACATATTTACTGCAGGATAACATATAAACGACAACATATTCCACAAAGGAAAACGTTCTGAATAGGGCATTACCATCTTTGTATAAAGTGTCAACGCTTTGCAGTTCCTTTAAGCGTGGGGTCTCGGGGAAAATAAGTTCATTTTTTACAGCTTTTTGAATCTTCAATTTTCAATTTAGGACAAATCCAATTACACTATTATCCAACATTTTAGAGGGTTTATCTAATCCCTTTTTTCGTTTGCTTATTGCTCCTTAACTTAATCTCTCTGTTTTTAATTTATAATATATTGTATAAATTCCTTAAAATTAATTAAAAGGGTTTACAATGTGAAGGGTGTTTTGTTTAGAATTTATGAATTTTTAAAGATTTAACTAAATCCTTTTCCTTAATCCTTCAACATTACCTCCCTCAGCCTCTTGCTTTTCCTTCTTTATAACTATACTTATTCTTTTTTTCCTGCCCCCCCCCCGCCCTCCCTTCCTTCCGTCCTTTTTTATCCTCATAACCTACCTTCATTCTTCTGTATCCTCCTTATACACTTCCTCTTCTTAATTATCCTACCTTTCATTCCCTTCTTCTTCTTAATTATCCTTACCTTCCTTTTCTTGCTCTTCTTGATTATCCTTACCTTCCTTTTCTTCCTCTTCTTAATTATCCTTACCTTCCTTTTCTTGCTCTTCTTGATTATCCTAACCTTCCATTTCTTCCTCTTCTTAATTATCATAACCATCCTTTTCTTCCGCTTCTTAATTATCCTAACCTTCCTTTCCTTCCTCTTCTTAATTATCCTAACCTTCCTTTTCTTCCGCTTCTTAATTATCCTAACCTTCCTTCCCTTCTTCTTCTTAATTATCCTAACCTTCCTTTTCTTCCGCTTCTTCATTATCCTAACCTTCCTTTTCTTCCGCTTCTTCATTATCCTAACCTTCCTTCCCTTCCTCTTCTTAATTATGATAACCTTCCTTCCCTTCCTCATCTTAATTATAATAACATTCCTTCCCTTCTTCTTCTTAATTATCCTAACCTTCCTTCTCTTCTTCTTCTTAATTATCCTAACCTTCCTTTTCTTCCGCTTCTTCATTATCCTAACCTTCCTTCCCTTCTTCTTCTTAATCATCCTAACCTTCCTTCCCTTCCTCTTCTTAATTATGATAGCCTTCCTTCCCTTCCTCTTCTTAATTATAATAACCTTCCTTCCCTTTCTCTTCTTAATTTAATAACCTTCCTTCCCCTCTTTTTCTTAATAATCCTACCCTTCCTTCCCTTCATTTTCTTAATCATCCTACTCTTCCTTCCCTTCATTTTCTTAATTACCCCATTTTCTTTCTATACTTTATCTAAAATAATTTAAAAATATTGAATGATTTCATTGTTGATAGCTTGCATTTTTTTAAACAAGAAAAATTATCAATTTAATTTTAGGATGAAGCTTTGGAAGGCGTAGGCTCTAGTCAAAGTAGGTTTACATTAAACTTAACAGATGTACAAACACATATCAACTCAGATATAGTAAAACCAGAGTTTGACCCAGAGACACAAGTTAACTCAGAGATAGTGAAACCAGAGTTTAACTCAGAGACACAAGGCAACTCAGATATAGTGACGTTTTCGGACCCTGCTCTGTCAGAATTACTTGCTGACTCAAATACAGTAATTAGCTCAGAAACAGTTGATCCAGTAGCTAACTCAAAAACACTTCCTCCAGTAACTAACTCAGAAATTATTCCAATAGCTAACTCAGAAACAGTTGCTCTAGTAAATAACTCAGAAACAGTGGATCCAGTAACTAGCTCAGAAAAAGATGCTGAAAGAACTAACTTAGAAACAGTTGATGCAGTAGCTAACTCACAAATAGTTGATTCAGTAGCTAACTCACAAATAGTTGATTCAGTAGCTAATTCAGAAATAGTTGCTTCAGTAGCTAACTCAGAAAAAGTTGATTCAGTAGCTAACTCAGAAACAGTTGATTCAGTAGCTAACTCAGAAACAGTTAATCTGGTAACTAACTCAGTTGATCCAGTTGCTCAAGTAACTAACTCAGAAACAGTTGATCCAGTAACTAATTCAGGAATAGTTGATGCAGTAGCTAACTCAGATACAGTTGATCCAGTAACTATCTTGAATACAGTTAACCCAGTAGTTAACTCAGAAACAGCTGATCCAGTAAATAGCTCAGAAATAGAAATAGTTGCTCAAATAACGAACTCAGAAACAGTTGATTCAGTAGCTAACTCAGAAACAGTTGATGCAGTAGCTAACTCAGAAACAGTTGATTCAGTAGCTAACTCAGAAAGAGTTGATCTGGTAACTAACTCAGTTGATCCAGTATCTATCTTGAATACAGTTAATCCACTGTTTAACTTGGGTACAGGTAATCAGAAAGAAGTTAAGCCTGTATCTTACTCAGAAAACGTGAATCCAGAATTGAACCTAGAAAGCGTAAAAACAGGACAAGTTAATCAAATGTCAAGTGTTGCAAGAGTTAATCAGGTATTTAATTCTGCAAGAGTTATTCCTGAGAGAGGTATTTCTGGAAGCAAAATAGAAAGAGTTTCTTATTCAGGTAGGGTCAATCCTGCCAGAGTTATCACAGAAAGAGTTGATCCCAACTCAGAGTTTTCATCCCCAATTGATTCCGTGTTAACAGAGTACACACCTCATCAACCAAATCCAGCTTTTTTAAAAGTAAATCCTCAAGTAAATCCAAGTTACAGGAAAGCTTTTCATTATCGTGAAAATATTCCCACAAATATTAAATTAAATTCCAATCAGTGGATTCCCCTCGATAGAAGGAATACCCATCAAAGATATATTCCACAGGACTCTAAAGCTAGAAATCCACACACATCGAACCATAGAAATCAGAAATATATTCCGCTGGACTCTAATCACAGAAATCCCAGGTATTTTCAGCATCATATTCAACGACATTATCCACAACAATCGTTTTACAAAACGCAAAATGTTCCGGTAGAATCCAGTTTCAGAAATCCGAAATTTATATCGCAGGTCTCTAATTCTAAATCAAACCATGAGAATGATACATCATTCCTTCATTCAAACACCATTGGTCATAGAAATGACCTAGAGATAAATAAAACTGAAATTCGGAAATCAGAAATTATTTCTTCTGACAAAAATAAAGATTTCCGGACCAGCTTTAGTTCGGGAAATTCAGAAAACTCCCCTGATTCATCAACAATAATAAAAATGTTGATCAAAAATGATAAGCCCTCCAAATCTGAAAAGGGAAATAAAAGTGAAGGTACAAGACCTAATATATTTCCGGAGCTAAAGGACGAAGATGGCAAGGAATACGGGACGGAGACAATCCTGTCTGATGATTCTACATACCGAGAGAAATTAAGCCCCTCTGAGGCTGATATACTCCAGGAAGTTGTTGAATCAAGGTTCGGGATTAAATTGCTCAGTGAGCCGAATTCTAAACCTTCCTCACGGGTTGAACAACTATATTCTCCAGACAGAGAATCTTTTGTAGATCCGTTAATCCGCACTTTTCCTCAACCTAGCTCAGAGTTTAATGAAAACCTCCCCAGGCCTGTTTATATCCCGGAGAATGAGTCGTTTGGAAACAAATACAGTGATAAAATCCACCTTCAACCCTCATTTCATCACCCGGAGCTTAAACACTATCCTAACCCAAACCCTGAGTACAAACCTAACTCTAAACCAATCCTTGCTCCGGTCAGAGATAACGCGGTGTATGCAGAAAAGTACCCTGAGAAGGTTAGACCAAGTGTTACTCCGGGTCCCACAACCGACAGTGTAGAAGAAACTACCGCTTATACACCGTTTTACTTCTATCCGATGCAGAAGATACGTAACTGGTTTTATGGAGCTCCTGCACCTAAACCAGACCAAGGGGCGAAGGAGGATTTAGGGGAGGCGGCGAAAGAGAAAGAGGAGATCGACAAGTTGCTAAATACCATCGACACCCTCAGCTCCCCTGAGAACCCGGAGGGCTTAAACCAGTTGAAGAACATGACGGATACTATCATCAAGATTATCCGTAAGGATTACTTCCAAAATGAGTTTAAGGTTAGAATATTTAGTTTGTAGAATTAAACTTGTTAACTGCAATTAAATAATTTCATCTTTAATATTTCGAGATTGGAAACTTTGTTTTAGGATTTCACTTAAATTGGGCCTTTGCCGCAACTCTAATCCCAAAATCTTTGAAACAAAATTTTGTTGACCTTAGATATTTCAAACTAGAAAGAATTCCGATAGATCAAAGAATCAAAGTTTATCAAAGGTTTACGCCATCAGGTTGTATAGGGATTAGAACATTTTAGTTTGTGGCAAAGACTCAACTTCTTTGGGAATATTTTCTTTCTGAAAACATAACTCTGGTTCTAGGTGGACAACTTTATCATTGATGCTCCGCTGGATTACGACGAGGAGGAGCTGGAGGAGATGAGGAAGAATGCGTCTAGTTACTCTGGGTCCTCAGATCTATTGGACAGACGGGACGGGTTCGATACTGCTCTCGCCGTACTAGATGCTACACAGGTAAACATAAACTTCTTCAACTCTGTAATATCTACAGAATTAAAAATACTTGTGGTTTAATCAATATACAGATATGAATACCTTTTTTCGTACAAAACTCTATTTTTTAAAAAACGTTCTAATCAAACGCTTTCAATCTTCTTATGAATTGATTTGTGACAACTGACAAGTAAACAAACAAAGTGAATACTTTCCATACAATTCGTGTCTCCTCATTAAATGTAAATTAGTTTTTAGCTGCATTTAGTTTAAGGTTATGTAGCAACGCAGTCTTATGATTGGAAATATTTTTCATGCATAAATTTTGCATTGCATGACAAATTTTATCTATGCTTTTAGCAGTTTTTCCCTGGTTCAGTAATCTTTATTTGTGGTTTAAAACCAAAACATGGTTTATGTGCATAGTAATGTTTGTATAAAAAACAAGATTGCATTTACATATACATTATGTTCTTTAATTTCCTTATAGTATTCAAAAAAATCGAACAAAATATTCATGCAAGCACAATATACATATTACGTACGTCACCATGTAAACTTCGGTTTATTTCAAGTCCCGGGCAGAGTTTTAACCAGCTAGAGCAATCTGTACAGTGCTATTACAGACTATTTATGGAAAAACAGCACGAGAAATCAATGATCCCCTTCTAGTAAAATCAAAGAGAATAGAATATATTAGAGTGGAATTTTCAGGCTGAAAGGGAGTTCAAAGTGTACAAATCATGTAAATGTTCACAAATTGTATGCAGTATAGTTTATTAATGCAGTATGTTCCCTAGACTATCCATTTCAATTTCGAATTTTTTAAAGCTGTTAAATAAACTTTATAGAATGAATTAGGTGAATAAAAAAACATCATTTGATTTATAGTTATAACGGAAAATCATCGTTTGTAAAGTGAAAGGCATAGAGTCTATGTGAAATGATCATTGGTCAATTATGAAACCAGCCTATTTCATAATTTGGTTTTCTTTTAATGCTAATTTTAGATTTTCTATAAAATGATGTTCCAGGGCCCAAAAGGTTATATAGCACAAATATGTGAATTACACCTGCAGTATGGAAACAGTACAACAAAATGGCCGTTTTACACATTTTTCTAGTAAATTTCACTCTAATATATATTCTATTCTCTTTGAGTAAAATCTATGTGACGAGTGTACGGTACGCGAACGTAAACAACATTTTCTAAACTGGAAGAATGGCCGGAAGGAATGTTGATTTATCATAATTCTTATTTATATATATTTATAATTATTATTTATGGAAATTTTTCAACGTTTTTAGGACAAACCTTTGAAAGCAAATGCATTAAAATGATTTGTACAGAAAATATGCATAATGCATATTTTAATATTTTAACAAGAGAATTGAGGGTCTCTGATGAATATTAATTATAAAACAACGCTTCCAGGCCCGTAGTGGAGGGGGGGCCGGTACCCCTGTGCCCCTCCTAGACATGCACCCCCATAGAGACAGAGGCAGGCTCTAATTTATTAAACAGTAAACTTACATATGTATTAAGATTTTTTACTTTTCTTATCAATCGACAATGTCACAATTTGTCCATTTTATGATTATTTGTTCAAATTCTTTCTTGTACTTAATTAATTACAATATTTCTATGCGGGGTTTCATTTAAATGATTGGTAATTATGGTCAGATGACTAGTAGTCAGCCTTCAGGTAGATTAATATAGATTTTAAATTTTATTTTATCTTATTATCGGTTTTTTAGGGGGGGGGTACACCTCCACTACGCGCCTGAATGCTTCCAGTTTTAATTTACTTTGCGCAGTTTATATTCATGGATAGTCTCTGAAAAAAGTGTAATTAGGTACATGCCGGGGAATAGGAATAAAAGGGAAGGGCAATGGCGCTGGTCTGGCATGAGAAAGCCAGTCGCACTGCTTTGCAGACGAGTTTGGTATTACACATGCACACTCTTTTGGTACAGACACACAACGTGACTAAAGTCAAGGAAATTGCAGAACAATGTCGTCAATTATAATTAAGCTTGAATAACGAGTAGTTTATTGTAAACTTTAATAAAATTATATTCTTTGCATGAAATTTGGCTTACAGTGTTGACTTAAAAATGTAAATTATATATTACATTTATATTAAACTTATTTTTAAGTAAACAATTAACAATAAACAAATGTACTCTCCTAGACTGTACAAATACCGAGATTCTTATGTACTGTATATACACAAACACATGATGGTTCCGCCCCTGGTACATGCCACTTGAACAATACATATTTTAGGCGAGTATGGAGGGGGGTGGTGTGTACAACAGACGACAGTACAACAGGTTGCAGTACTGTTTCTCAAGGCATCCTCCTCTTCAACAATCTCAGGGATAAAACTATTATTTGTACTGTTTGTACTGTATGTATGTACTGTATATACTGTATTTACTGTAAGTACTGTATGTACTTATGTATTGTATGTACTGTATGCGCCTTGGTAAAATAGTGGAATTATCGTCGTCTTTTTTCATTCTTTCTATCATGACAACTATTCCAATGTTTTCTGGATGCTATGTACAATATGTACATACTTGATTTACATGAAAAGAAATGCCGAAAACAAATCATTTACTGACAATTTACACTTTTCAATAGCAATTTTGTATTTTTTTTTCAATGGATGAATATTCCTAATGCTATCTTAATGTCGTCATTAAATTCAAATCATTTACGATGTAAAAATTGCATATCATGATGTCGTCACTTTTCTTATTACTTTATTATACGGCAGTTATCCATTCATTCATTCAGCAGGATTTAAACCAAAATCACGATTCATAAACATTTCTCAACTTTGCCATATTTTAGCATCAATTACATGAATTACATGAACTCTGATATCCCGACTTAGAATGCAAGGAATTATATAGCCAGTAGGCTCCACTACTGGTGCTGTCCTTCCATCAATTCCTTTAAGTTTCAGCTTTGCAACCATACTTCCCTTGGAAGGTGTGTTTTAAAGATTCAAAATGTGAAATTGCCTTATTTCAAGGTTTGAAGTGAATTGGCGAAAAAATTTCAATCTATTAATTAACGTTTTTTCTCACTTTTAGAAACTTGATCTCTGATCTCGATATCCATTTTAGAAATTTTTTTAATTTGAAGGATATGTACTTATTACCTTAATTTATTTTTAATCACATTTTGGAGAAATGCTTTCAACATTAAAAGGATAGTTAGATACGTATTTATATTTTGCACTAAAGATAATATTTAAGATGTCTAAAATTACCAAAAAAAAGATCATTGATTTTAAATATTGAACATTTTGATTTAGCAATTCAGCTTTTTCTGGATATTTAGAATAGATTTTTATCAGGAGAAATTCTGGCGCGGAGTAGTTCAATACAACAGGTTAACAATTTAAAACATTAAAAAAATGTGAGATTGTAATGAAAACAATTCAAGGATGCCATGGAAACTGACCTAGAGTAAACCACTCAAAGAAGTTCGTAGTAAGATTTCGATTCTACTGGAGACCACCGGAGGGATTTTATTTTCACTGGAGGGGTTTCAAAAAATGCTTTTTACAATTTAAAACTTTACGATATCTGAATCCCTCCAGTGGAATTATAAACCCCTAGGAAAGATATCTGAATCCCTCCAGTGGAATTATAACCCCCCAGGAAGGACATCTGAATCCCTCCAGTGGAATGTAAATCACCCTGCGTAAAGTTTTGAATTGTTAAAAGCATTTTTTCAAACCCCTCCAGTGAAAAAGAATTCCCTCCGGTGGTCTCCTGTGGAGTCAAAATCTTACTACCAACTTCCGTGAATCATTCCCTTCACGTTTTTACAGATTTAAATCGACTCGGCATTTAAATATCGTCTAAGCCCATCCAACTACACCTACCCAGCTTAACCTAACCTATCTTCTTTTTAGTTTTAATACAATTTTAGTCCGGAAACCCATAATGTTAGAAACATCTTAGGTCAGTTTCCTCTAGATCGGATGATAGGGTTCCCGTAAACGAGACCATTTGTTACTTTCCTAAAATAAAAATAATTTTCTATATTCCAACATACTTGTGTCTCCTTTCACATTATTCTGAACAGCTTTCAACTTGGTGTTGCCATGTTTAATTATACTTTTAATTAAAAAATAAATTGTTTTTGCTGAGATTTCAAATATTAAAAGTTTTTCACATTTTGTAAGACATAACTGACACCCGGGTCCCATGAGAGTAGGCTTAGAATGGTTTTATACTGAATATTAACCAAGAATTTATAGTTTCTATAACCGCCTTTATTTTTCAATTTTAACATTATAAAATCCACCATCTTGGATTTCTAATTGCAGGAATAAGTAGGCGGCCATTTTTTATTTTATGTAAATTTTTCTGAAAAGATAAATTGTTTAAAATCTTTATTCCGACTTTTTTATTTCTAGGTTGGGGAAAATTTTGAAAATAAACCGAGGAAAAATTTCTTATTTGTATAATTAATATGATATTGTAGGCAAGGGGGTACACCTACTGATAGATTAGGAGCTAATCCCAGCTTATTTACTGAAAGGAACAGAACTTATCTCGGGTAAGATGTTTTCCTCTATTTTGCTGTTTTTTTTTTTTAAATTAAATCGAAAAGTTTATAGATAATAAATTTGTCAATGTACCGAAAAATAATTAAATGCAGAACTAAAATTTTTGCGAAAAGAGAAAATAAGAACCAAAGATAAGGGTTGGTTTTGGGGGGGTTGAAATTGAGTGAGGAACTAAGATATATTATTACCTTATTACTAAATCTTGTAGGTATGAGAACCTGCTAGTGATGGAACCCTGTAACTTCGCCTCGAATATCGCCTACTATTACATGGCCCAGGGGGTTTGTGAATATAGATATTGGTCCCTTCCTTTACCCACTGTCGTAGCTATAGTAGAGTCTTCAGCTAACCTTGCAGTAGGTTAGTTATACAGTAAATATATCCAGCTAACCTAGCAGTAGGTTAGTTATACAGTATATATATAACAGTAAATATATACAGCTAACCTAGCACTAGGTTAGTTATACAGTAAATATATACAGCTAACCCAGCAGTAGCTTAATTTAAGAATAATAAATGAATATTGAATATATATGGAACAAAATGTAAGAATACCAATGAAATTTAAGAATTCATAATGATTGAAAGGAATTGAGTTTTTGCCACAAATCCCAATTTTATAATATCTAAATCTCATCAACCAGATGATGCATACCTTTCAAATATCAAACTTACATTGTTTGATCCACCAGAATTCATAGTTTGAAATATGTACGTTCTACGACATTTGGATTTAAAAATCCGAGTTTGTGGCAAAGACTCAATTCCTTTGTAAATCATAAATAAATGTTTAAAATAAATCAACAAACCAAATGTATATTCTATTAGGTTCCGCCTTCTACCATGGAAGCCACACAAAGCTTGGTCAGGTTCTTGATAATTTCATGATTGCTGTAATATCCTACATTATACATCAGGTTAGTAAACTATATCCTACATTATACATCAGGTTAGTAAACTATATCCTACATTATACATCAGGTTAGTAAACTATATCCTACATTATACATCAGGATATCCTACATTATACATCAGGTTAGTAAACTATATCCTACATTATACATCAGGTTAGTAAACTATATATCCTACATTATACATCAGGTTGATTGGTGTTAGTCTGATGATGTTTTCTATTACGGGACTATATCATGATACTGGAAGAGTCTCCAGGAACAGGCTATATATATGTTATTGTTTTGGTTACATTTATATATTGTTGTGTACTTTACATCTTTCATGTTTCAGATATAAATACTCCTAGGCTTGGGGGTTTTATATATATTAGCTATTATTGTACATATTCATTTCCAGAGAATATGTGCCACTGGCATTATTATGCTAGTACTCAGGTATATTAGTCAGTTTATCAACTATATCCTACATTATACATCAGGTTAGTAAACTATATCCTACATTATACATCAGGTTAGTAAACTATATCCTACATTATACATCAGGTTAGTAAACTATATCCTACATTATATATCAGGTTAGTAAACTATATCCTACATTATACATCAGGTTAGTAAACTATATCCTACATTATACATCAGGTTAGTAAACTATATCCTACATTATACATCAGGTTAGTAAACTAAAATGAAATATCGACATAATTTCTAAGTGACCCTTCATTAAATGAGGAGAATGCCCGATTCACAATTTTACATTTTAAACTTTTATCTGACCAATATTGTGGAAAATATTGTCATTTTTCTAGCTTAACAATGGTTTAATTTGACAATTTACTTTATTGTTTCTAAACCAAAAAACACATGTCATTTTACGGAGAAACCACTGATGAAAATTATTATATAAAAAAATGATGGACATTGTTGACATATTAGTTTGATCTTTCATATTCTACTACTTCTACTTCTTCTACTACTTCTACTATGTATCCTGCTTCTCTTTAATATGGTCAATATATTCTACTACTTCTACTTCTTATACCGCTTCTACTATGTATACTGCTTCTCCTTAATATGGTCAATATATTCTACTACTACTACTACTTCTTCTACTACTTCTACTATGTACACTGCTTCTCTTTAATATGGTCAATATATTCTACTACTTCTACTTCTTCTACTACTTCTACTATGTATACTGCTTCTCTTTAATATGGTCAATATATTCTACTACATCTACTTCTTCTACCGCTTCTACTATGTATACTGCTTCTCCTTAATATATATGTATTCTACTACTACTACTTCTTCTACCACTTCAACTATGTATACTGCTCCTCCTTAATATGGTCAATATATTCTACTACTACTACTTCTTCTACAACTTCTACTATGTATACTGCTTCTCTTTAATATGGTCAGTATATTCTACTACTTCTACTTCTTTCACCACTTCTATTATGTATACTGTTTTTTACCACAGGCGAGTTTGGCGGGTATACCTGGGTTACCGCCAGCGATAACAGATTTGGCGGAAACTGCCCGCCCACTTACCGCCGTTCAGATCTCTAAGGCAAGGACAAATATTAAAATGATAATGTGGAAGTAAGGAGAGATGGGAGGGATATCTGGTGAAATGTGCAAATCTTCACTTGTCAGATCCAATCAGATTGATTTAGATTTAATTGCCTTTGCGGTAAATACATTATTTGTTTTTCCTGCGTGAGCAAAGGGCAGAAAAAGAATGTAAAAAATTGAATATTTGATTAATGAAGTAAAATGGGATATGTCTGGATCTGAAATATCCTGAAACAAACAATTATAATCACATTTCTGTTTTTGTAAAGTTAGGCAAAAAAGGGAGGCGACGAGTTGGTGGGGGTAATTTTCATATATTTGATTTGTCCCTCACATAGAGGATGGTTTATCTATTCCTGGAAGAGCCAGTAGAGAACTGGTTGGAGAAAACTAAACAAGGAACAGCATATATGTAGCAGCTAAAAACTTAAAATGGCGACCAAATCAAAATGGCGCTAAAACAAAAAATGCAGTCAAAACTCAACTAACAAAAAGAATTAAAGATAAATATTGCATAAAAAGAATAGAATAAAAAACATGGATTAAGTGACTTCTAAATATTTTTTTAAAGTTCTGATTTTCAACAAATTTTAAATTCAAAATAATGCTGATGTATAAAGTAAGTGTACCTGACTACCAGACAACATTTTCAGCAACATTCTGTACAATCTTCAGTCTAGTCTTCCCAGATTCATTGGTAGATAACATAGGTATTATTATTATTATTATTATTATCTATATAATACAGTTCTTCCCTCAAATATATATATATAATGTTAGTTATAGTTGGCCAAACGGCTGGACCAAATTGGCTGAAATTTTTTGAGGGAACGCATGAGTATTCATAGGCTAAAAATTTCGATTTGTCTTTTCAAGACGGAAATTTAATTTTTAAAAAAATATTTTTAATTCCACGGGCAATGCCGGCCACTTTAGCTAGTAATTATTATTAGTACTACAATGAGAATCATACAACTTTGGAATATGAAGACATCATTACTGCAATGTACTTAAGTGTAATTAATGTTGGTACAAAGCTAATACTGTTACTAATAACTTATTACAATGCTTGTAATGTCAAATGGGTCTGTGTACACTACACACTTGCTTTGTCTCATGTTCGTTGGACTATTTAAAGTTATAACTTGAGTCTAAAAGTCGCCTTTCTATTCCAGAGTGTTCTGGTTCTCATTGTATTATTTAATATCATTATTACTAATATTATTATTATAATTAATTTGATGATAACACTTTTTTTACATATTTGATTAGTGCCAACATTAACTAATGCATTTGGTGTCCCTGCTGACCTACAGGAATTCATTGTTTCCCGGTATCTACCGGTCATTAGAACTCATCTCAAGCCGGTCACCCTGTCAGGAAGGTTGCAAACATTTATATCGAGGATGATGCAACCACAATAATTATGACTGATATATTCATCTTAATCACAGCCCCTTTGGCCTTTCCTTCCAAATATATTTAAATTAATGTAAAGGTCTAATTCATAGGACTTTATGACCTCGTAGCTCCTCTAGTTTTGATTTTACACACAAGTATGAGAAAACCAAATTTATCCGGTTAAATATTAATAATTTTTATTCTTCTCAATAGCTCTTCCAAAAACTTAAAATTTCAATATTACGTGCTACTTTATTTAGTTTGACGTGTATACATTTCTTGTTGGTTTAAAGAGTAGCATGAAAATCAACTTATTTTTAAGTTCTGAAAGCTGAGTCGTTTTTTATTTCACGGTTTATTGAGTCCCACTGTACAATAAGTTTGCCACTTTATTTAGTTTTCCAACGAGTAAAGATTATTCTTCAACTTTTAAGGTAAAATTTTCATTCTCCTTCTTTAATATTTATTCTTTGCTTGTCTGGGTGTCTGTTTGTTTGTTTGTATACAATAAACGTCACACGGGCCTAATTTTTTTGTGGGACCTCTCATAACCCTTGGAAAGGTTATGAATGTTCAGAATTAAAAAATTGTCTTTTAAAAAATTCGATTTTTTAAAATCCACAACATGAATCCATACATCCGTGAATTTCTTTGTTTTTGTATGATAGTTTGAGAAGAGAAAATGGCGCAACAACTAAAAGTTAAAATCGAAGATTGGCACGAAGCGGCCGGGAAGCCCAGCTAGTTAAAACTACATAGGTTTTTTTCAAAAACTAAATTGGTTATTAAAAAATATTGAACAACGACCTGGAAGTTTGTTCTTTTTACATAAAGAATGTTTAGGAATGTGCATTATTTAAAAGTTGTAAAAAGCCGAATTTGAGGTATTTTCAAGGAAATATTCGCATTTTAGATAAAAATAATTTCAAGTAAAAACTAATCTTCCCTTTTTAATCAAAAACTATTCAAGAAAAATTCCAATGGAAAACAGTATTACAAAGAAAGCATTCAACTTTAGCGAACCATACATTAATAAGCCTAGATAATCTGTGCAGTCGTCTCTGAAGTTTTCTTATTTCTGGGTAACCTTGTATATGTAATAAGACGATATATTTATAAATTTATAATGAATGGATGTTTTTATGAAAAATATTACTAATTACTATTTCCCGACGTTCACCGAGTCTAGAAATATAATAAATGCATTAAGGACTAATAAATGTGTTTATTCAGTGCGACTAAAAAGCTTGTATTTGCTTTTCTCTGGCAAGAAAGAACTTTTAACGTAGAGAAACTTCAGACACCAACAGGAATTATGGTGAGAAAAAATGTCGTCCTTCATCTATGATTTTAATAATGTTTTTCATTGCATTGTTAAATAACTTTTACATAATTGAGGTCTTATATTTTCTCAAAAATTGTAAATTTGTTTGATCATTTTAAGATTTTGTAAAAAAAAATGTCACATTTAAAACAGTGTTTTTCATACATACAGGGTTCAATAATTTACGGGTTCACTTTTAAAAGTCAGGGAATTACTAAGACTTCACTGTACCCACTAAATAAAGATTTTTTGTATTTACTATTTCATGCTGTTCATTACTATTTTTTACTGTTTTGTTTTATTTTTTTTTTATGATAAAAGCGTAAAATTTCCCCCGAAACAGCTAGAGCTTATGAAACACATTTTTCGCATGTATTCTCTAATTCAGGTTGGATCGTTTGTTCAACCGTATGTGAACAGTTTATCTAGTATAATGAGCTGGCTCCCTATACTCTCTCAACCACTAGCTGATGGAGCTGATGTATATCCAGGAGAAGGATGGTGTAAGGTACACTTTACAGTTTACATCAAGGTTCTTTATGAAGATTTAATACTCTGGATGCGCTCAAATAAACGGAAATGTCGCCCTCATAGCAATCAACACTCTTATGACGTATTGGCGGAAGCTGAAGTGACAGTATTTTCTCAGATTTTACAGCTGACATACTACAAAAACGACATTTTCCGTAGATTGGAGAGCATCCAGAGTATCTATTCTTATTAATCAACCTTGGTTTACACACATTTATCCGATGTCAAATTGGTCAAATGTCGGACCATTTAGTATTTTAAAAAATTCAAATTTTTGTTGACTTTTAACACAGGTTTAATTCACGACAAGGCGAATTTTTGGGTGATATGAGAAGTCTTTCCCCCCCCCCCCCCTCCCTCATGTACATTTTTTAAACACACTCTAAAAGTCCGAGCCGGTGCAAGATGTACCGTCCAGTCTGGACCAACGTTTTATGCAACAAATGTGGCCTGGCAAGATCACAGTGAAAACATTTTCCATGTTTTGTTAGGTCGAAAACTATATAGAAAGTCATGCCACGTTTGCTGTATTGTAATAGGAAGGATGTTACCCATAGATTATACATGATATGATGTTACCCATAGATATACATGATATGATGTTACCCATAGATATACATGATATGATGTTACCCATAGATATACATGATATGATGTTACCCATAGATTATACATGATATCATGTTACCAGACTTTTCAAATTCTAATTCTTGTTAACCGACTAAATTAGCAGCTCAGTGCTCTCGAATGAAAAAATAAGAAAAATATTAACGATAATGTGTTATTTGATTTTTTTTCCCGTGAAATGGTTAAAATTGCAAAAAGATGAGTTTAAATGCAGATTGATGAGATTAATTTATCAAAAAAATTACTTACAGAGTAAGGAATTTTATTATTGGTGAAAACTTTGTAAACCTTTCTCTTCAATGGATCATGATTCATGAATACCCTATAATTACCCACAATAGATGAGACTGTATAAAAGTCGACTTAAAACTCTTAAAATATGACGATTCCAAGTTAAATTACAGTCTTTTGAATTGAAATTAGTTTTATTATAGAAGTTTATTATATGATTTAGCAAAGACAGTTTACAGTTGCAGGGAATCATGAATGTAAGGAAACAGACAATATAAATTCCGTACAGTCGTCTTTGAAGACTCATCCTTTGTGGGTAACACTTTCTGAATATTTTATGTGTACGATGTTCTATAAGCTTCTCTTAGAGAAATACATGTTTTAATATTGTATCAAGGGATTATCAAATTCAAGCAACAATAAATATATTTCACAGCTTTTAGAAGTCTACATCAGTGTATGTAGTGCAGTATGGATATAGAAAAAAAATATGGCTTTAAAATACATAGAATAAAGAATAACTATACTTAGGATAATATACAGTGAAACCCTTAATAACGAATACATCGAAAGAATTCATCTAATGTCGTATTCTTCACTTTCTGATAATGGAATGTTGCAGATATTTAGTTTTTTAAATAAATAATTATTTGGAACTCTTTAAAACTGTTCCCGCATATTCATGAATATTTATTTATTTTCGCAAATACTGAAATTTACGTAATATAGTATAAAACTCATTGAAAAATTGTCAAGACGACATTTGATAAATTCTTCCGATGTTATTAAGGGTTTCACTGTAACTATTCTTATAATTCCATTCTACTTTTATTTATGTGTTTCTAGTAGAACATCGTATTCAAAATATATTATTATTTTATTTTAGAGTTCTCAGCCGCATTCTCTTTGGCATGCAGAGTCAGCTACAGGGTTATTAAATTTCAGGTTTACAGGTATGTTCATTACACAGTGTACAATTTACATGTACATTACACAGATTTCAGTCAGTGAAAAATGTTTTTTTTTGGTTTTCATCTAAACAAAAACCTATCCCATATACAACATAAAAAATAAACTAGTCTAAATTCCTCATATGTTATGTACTGTGTACAAAATTTAACTTAAGCTTTGTTTAAAAAATATGTGATATTTGTTATTATTCATCGATATCTATTCATGCTTTTCATACGTATCCTTGATTTTATGTATGTATGTCAATTTGTTTATTTTGTTGTTATATCTTACTATCATCCCACCTGTTTAGTAAACATATAAAGTAATAAAATATAAAGATTAAAAATGTTTATTGTCACATTGAAATAAAATGTGAAAACAATGTCTTTAATAATTATCTAAACGTTTATTTAACTTCCAATCTCTAGAAAGAGAACTAAAAGGTTGCTTCTCCACCAGAATTATTATTCTTGTGAAAACTCCAATGTTTATTGGCTATATAAAAAAATTGTCGACAAAATTCTTTAGTAATAAGGAAATGGAGAGAATTCGACACGTTTTTCGATAAAAACCTTTTTTATGTCTTAAATAAAGGTTTTTCGATCGGGCATGCAACTCTAAAGTAAAAAATATCTTGCTATTTTGTGACACCCATCTGCGAAAATCCTGGAATGTTTAATAACGTGGCAAGGAATGTTGTTTGTCTAATAAATATTTCAACAGAATCTTATTTGTTTAAGTAATGCCACTTTTAAGTCCTAGAGAGAATTCCAAGAAACTTACGATTTAGGTTTTAATGTTTCAGAGACTAAAAGGGAGTGACCGGCAATGTATAGTAGTTGATCTGAGAATGAAGTATTTTGGAAACTTTTTTTATGAATCCTTTGAGACCTATGAGACTTCTTCACGGTGCATATTTGTTCAGCAAGAGCGCAAATCTAATCTTTAAAATCCTCATAGATTGTTCATTTTTGAGGGAGGATTTAAAAAATCGGGTAAAAAAAAACTATTCGAGAAGGACGATTGAAAATGTAGTAAAAATACTACAATGAACTAATTGGTTGTTAGGATAGGTTGAGCTAGAAAATAAAACTATTATTGAAAATAAGTAATCTTCATAAATTGGTTTCTGTAGTGTCTCATTGTTCACAAACATTTACTGTAAATTGCATCGCCTTTTTTTTGAAAAGATGACATTTGAAGAATTTGGAGAAATATGCGAACAAATTCTTAAAGAATAGGAAACTCACTAAAATGAAATAATTGATTCTAACATTGATTTATTGAGAAAATTGAGAAATATGTTCCTAAACATCTAATTACTTTACTGTGGATATATTTTTATACAGTTTGGTCGTCGTTATCTAACTATAAAAAAACTACCATACATTGCCGGTCACTCCCTTTAGGACATCAAAACTTTCTTCAAAAATTTTCATAAAAGTAATGGTTGAAAGCAAAACAGATCTTCAGATTTTTCTATTCTCCGTACGTCCGTGTAGACCCAGACACTCAGGATTTTATTTAAGGGTGGGCAAAAACTGGCGTAAAACATTTTTTATCTCCATCTTTGGACGTTTTTTTCCTGTATTTAATAAATTTATCCATGATTTCAACAACAATAAACACAGTGGGGTGAAATATGCCTAGAGAATGTTTTTACCCGAAACCGACATATCCCAAAGTGTGTATTTAATTGGGTGTCTCCAGTCCTACTTGATTCCATATAATAAATAACTATCAGAAAAAAATATCACCTAACATGTTTTAAGATTTATTTTATGTGTAAGTAAAATTAAAAAAAATATGCTTCTCAATCAATAAAATAAAGTAATACGTTGATTATATTGTTATAACTTTGAAATAAACGGGCACACATTTTTTCTTTCAGAGTTCTTCTCTGAGATTAATTTGATATAAGTCGTCTTTATTGTCTGGGAATGGATAAGATTGTGGGTTTGGGTAAAAATGTCTGCTTGTCTCCATTCTGTCCGGTAACCAGATCAACGTAACCATTCCTGACCTAGACACAACAAATGCATGAACTTTTAAATTACATATTTGGTTTGGTTTAAAGAGTTCAACCTGAAAATCCAAGATGGCGGCCTGTGTACACAGATGTTGACTATTGAGTTTGGTTTGTACTGCATCTCCGCCAGCTTTGCACCAGGGCGTTCCCCAACTTTTGTTGTGTGCACAGTGACGCCTCCCATTTTAATCTTAAATTCATTGGTTTTTAGTAATCTACAAATGGTGTTCGGGTTCCACTGAACGACTTAAAGGTCGATTATGAATAATTAGCGACACACATTTGTCATGCCCTAGTTTTTCCAGTGTGATTCTTGAAGCAAGCAATCATTTATCATTTACAAAAATGTTGTCAAACTTAAGTAAATGCATGTAATGTAATGAAATTGTTTTCAATCATAACTTCTCCTCATAGAGAATAGAATATATATTAGAGGGGAATTTAAAGAATCTCTCTGTATGATTTTTTTCAGTCCCTTTCAGCCTGAAAGGAGTTCAAAGTGTACAAATCATGTAAATGTTCACAAATTACATGCAGTAGAGTACATTAATACAGTATGTTCCCTAGACTATTCATTTCAATTTCGAATTTTTTAAACTGTTAAATAAACTTTATAATGAATTAGGTGAATAAAAAACATCATTTGATTTATAGTTATAACGGAAAATCATTATTTGTAAAGTGGAAGGCATAGAGTCTATGTGAAATGATCATTGGTCAATTATGAAACCAGCCTATTTCATAATTTGGTTTTCTTTTAACAATAATTTTAGATTTTCTATAAAATGATATTCCATGGCCCAAGAGGTTATATAGCATAAATATGTTAAGTACACCTGCAGTATGGAAACAGTACAACAAAATGGCCGTTTTACACTTTTTTCTAGTAAATTCCTCTCTAATATGTATTCTATTCTCTGTGCTTCTCCTCTTATTAAAAAGAGCTATTGAGAAGAACAGAAATGTATTGAATTTTTAATGTGAAACCGGATAAATTTGCATTTCCCATGCGAGGTCACGATTAATATTTTAAAGAACATATATGACCCCTATTACCTGAGTTATACACTGTTCTGTAGATTTTACCCAGTTTTCTGCCACAAACCAATCAATATCTCCTAGTTAGAGAGTATATGTATTCAATGATGTATTCGATACTGTCATAACCGGTGTAAAGCAAAATTAAAGTTGTCTTTAGTTTTTCTTTTTATTATAAATATAGCAGGAGATGATGTCAAAATTGTAAAAGTTACATAAGATTATACAAAATACATATGTACATAGTACAGGGTGTCCCAAAAAACATGGGAATTCAGTGACGAATTTGATATCGTCGTTGTTATGAATTAGCATTGTAATACCTAATTTCAAAAACCATAATATTATTATGTCTGCTAGAGTTTATTTTATGAAAAGGGTAAAAGACTGTAAAGATGTGTTTGTAATGTTTCCGCTAGATGAACAGTGAAGACGGACAAGTTTACTCTGTTCGTATACTGTAATTTTCTTGTTTTACTAAGTACAAACCTATCCAGTTAAAACATAAACAAACACAATGTGAACATAGCAGACGAAACTCTTACAGATTACAGCTTTCTCAGTAGGTATCACTATACTAAATTAAAGAATTATTTAAAAAGACGATATTGAATTCGTCACTGAATTCCCATGTTTATTGGGACACCCTGTATCATATATGTTCATTGCTCCCATTTGGAGAAACTATGCTTAATAAATGCAACCTAAGAATAAAGCCAAACAATCCGGATTCAGTCCAAAAGGGTATTGAACCCTATGTATGTTTACAGCCTTAAATGTATAACAGTGTAAGCGGACAAGGGTATTGAAACCCCCTTTCTTATCTAGAGTGTGCAAGTCTGTCCCATTTAAAGAGCAGTTTTAAGGGCAATATGGTTTCAATAGCGCATTTACTTGCAACCATATAAAACTGTGGAATAGGAAGACGAATAAACATGAAAATTGAAACACATCAATTGTGTATTATGTTCAGTAAACACATTAACACAGTACCACAGCCATTTCATTGTTTTTCAAGTTATACACTCTGGCCTGATTTTACCTTTTCAAGTTATACACTGGCCTGCAATTTTACCTTTTCAAGTTATACACTGGCCTGATTTTACCTTTTCAAGTTATACACTGGCCTGATTTTACCTTTTCAAGTTATACACTGGCCTGCAATTTTACCTTTTCAAGTTATACACTGGCCTGATTTTACCTTTTCAAGTTATACACTGGCCTGATTTTACCTTTTCAAGTTATACACTGGCCTGATTTTACCTTTTCAAGTTATACACTGGCCTGATTTTACCTTTTCAAGTTATACACTGGGCTGATTTTACCTTTTCCATGACCTTCTCCTTTCCCCAAGCTTGTTCCAGTAAATCCAAAAGAAAACAAAATAATACTTTTTAAAATCTTAATTCTCATATTTTCTTGAAAATTTCATGAATTTACAATTTACAATTTTCAAAGATTGTTTTTATTCACTTTATTTTCTTTCTTGTTAAAAAATGTAATAAAAATGTTTTCATGAACTAGCCGCCGCTTTCAAGAAATTTAATAAATTACGAGTAATCATATTCTGTGTTTACTGCTTATGTTTTGGAATACAGTGAGTACAAAAAAAGAAACATTAAAACAAAGTAAGGATTCTAATGTATTACATAATTTTTTTATGGATCAAAACTTTTTTTGTGATGAAAAGAGAGTTCAATGCTTTTAATGATTAAAAAATTAAAGAAAAATTTCTCATAATTTCGTCAGATTACAAGAACGAAAAGGAAAAGTAAGTTTTCGAAACCAGGAATGTACTTTAGTGTTCTTTGCTTTAAAGGATATTTAAAAACTCCTCTTAAATGCAGATAAAACAATTCACAATATGAGATACAAGGTGTCCTGATAAACATAGTAATTTTAAAGCTTTCTAAAATGGTAAAAATTTAAATTAACGAAAAGGTAAATCCTAATACAAGGACCAATTTAAGATAATTCTTTTAGGTTTACCACTAATTAAGATATGCTCATGGAACAAAATACACCTAGATGAAAAACAATCTTAAAGTGTTTTCTTGCATGATACCTATGATTACACGTAACTTTATCTAGATTTACAAATATAAAATTTCACATTATCGAGTAATTAAATAATGCCAGAAAGATTTACATGGAACTAATTCAAATATACAAAAGTTTTTTTTAAAAACCTCACCTGTTACAGAACAAAGGAAAACATAAAAATAAATTCAAGAAACAAATTCAATAAAGAATTTGAAAATATTTTGCAGAGAAACATATTTTTACATATTTAATGGACTTTTATTGTAAAATCTTCCGACACTTTGTAAAATTCAAAAAAATGTCAGATCTGATTTATTTTACTTGCTCCATAATAATCTATAAAGATATTTTTCTTTTTCACTTTGAGTTAAAAAATGGTGTTTTTGCCCCAAATTTTTTTATTTCATAATTTTAAATTTAAAACGGATGTCGTCAAATAATTTCCATGTTTATAAGAAATCATGATCGTGTTTTTTTTAAAAGTACTTAAAAACAGTAAATTAATTAGAAAGACCCGTATCTTAATGGGACTATTGTTATAATTTCAAGCAATCTTAAAAAGAAAAGGAAAAATACCCTTTCAACTTTTATATGATTATTAATGTGGAAGAGATTGTCGTTTTTCTAGCTAGTTAGATAACTTAAATGAAGAGATTAATCAAATTAAAAGTGCCCATCCTGGATATTGAGATCAAGTGATCGGTTTTATGAGTATGCGACACAAAAGTTCCCAGCTCTGATTATTTTAGTTAAATTCTTTTCTTTGTGTTATTCATTCATTCAACGATGCATTGATTAATTGATTGATTAAATGTATATATATATAATCAAGCTCATCGAGAAATGTTATTAAGACATTTGATTATAATTTTAGATATTTGTTTTCAGTGGCAGTACAGTACATGGTACACTCTACCTAGGAACAGTTTACCAGTTTATATATCCAATTATCTTGTGTGGTGGTAGCTTATTTGCACAGCGCAACTTCCCCAACAGCAATTTCCCCAACATCCAATTTCGCCAACAACAATTTCCCCAACAACAATTTCCCCAACAGCAACTTCCCCAACAACAATTTCCCCAATCACTAATTTCCCCAACAGCAACTTCCCCAACAACAATTTCCCCAATCACTAATTTCCCCAACAGCAACTTCCCCAACAACAATTTCCCCATGCAGTAAAAACAGTAATTTCCCCAACAACAATTTTGCCATGCAATAAAATATAAAATATTTGCGTTTTTAACATTATTCCAATGAACTTTTCAAATAGTTAATTAGGTTAAGCCAATTCTTTGGCCGAGCGCTGCGGCCTCTTAAATGTTGAGTGTTGATTTAAATTTTGTCACCGTGATAGCCTGTTCTAGCCACAGCACTCGGCTCAGAAGTAGTCTTAACCCCACCAACCCAAAATAATGTGAGAGACAGCCCATGATTCAAAATTTAAGAGGCTTCAGCGCTCGGCCCCCTATCCCATCCTAGCTGCAGTGCTCGGCCCATAAATAGTGTTAACCTAACCTAATCCAAAATAATGTTAGAGAAAATGCTCGGCCAGATATTGAGAATTCGGTTATTGTTGTTGGGGATGTTGCTATTGGGGAAGTTTCTGTTGGGGAAATCAAGGATTTTACTGCATGGGGAAATTGCTGTTGGGGAAGTTGCTGCTGGGGAAATTAGTGATTGGGGAAGTTAGTAGTTGGGGAAATTTCTGTTGGGGAAGTTGTAACTGGGGAAATTGTGTTGAGAATGTTGCGCAGGGGATATGACTTAACACCTCTTGTGTTATCATTTGGAAAATAAGTTTTTGGTGTGATTTTAATTTTTTTGTTTGTTCACTGTTTTGTTCGTGCTTCAAAATCTTAGATTTAAACCTTAAATTTAAAACAAACCAAAAAAATAAAAATCTCAACAAAAAAAGCTATTGTCCTGCATGACAGTTGCATAAATTATATATGTTTTTGTTTTAATAAGCAATTTTTTTGTCAATGGAAAATAAGCGTTGTTTTGTTAAGGACGTTGAGAAATAATAATAATAATAATAATAATATGATATTTAAAATAAAGATTAAATTACTTTACAATTTAATAAATATTTTTAATTATTTAGAACTGCTCGGCACCTGCGGAAAAATAATAATATAATAATGAAAATTAATAATTATAATAATTAATAATAATAATAATATAATGTTTAAAATAAAGCCAAATCAAGGCCTTCTACCCCCTTGGGTTCTGGCTGGGCATTTCACTTAATACGTGATTTAAGAACTTACAATCACAGCTATTTGCTTTGTAACAATATCAAATACACTTCAGTTTTGCATTAATGTTGTCTTTCTTTTCTTCAGTTTTCTGGTTATCCCCATGCATACTATATATATATAAATGATTTGACAAAGAAATATATGTTTACAGATACTTGGAAACAAGAATGCAAGGAAACTTGATAAGTTTATACTGTCCTCTCTAAAGTTTTATTTTTTATGTGTAACCCCTGTATAGTATGATCGAGCCTAATGTCTGATATATTTACTGCAAAGATATGTGAGAATTGTATAATTTTAGTGGTGTATAACATTATACAAACCGGAAATTGAATTCAACGTAGTTTCCGGTATTCTCTCAAGTTTTGGAAGATTCAACCTGTATGGGGGGGGGGGAGGAATCGAGGATATTCCAAATTTTGAAAGAATTCAGGATGCTTCAGATTCAAAATTACAAACATCATCAATTATCTAAAAATCTACATTCATCATCGTATAATTGTGTCAATCTTCTCTGTTATTTATAATATAATTATATTTTTGTATAATCGGACTGGTGCCTCAGATTTGGCAGAGTTGCAAAACACTAAGGAGATAAACGGAAAATATGGCTGCTTTGCTAACATTGTATTTTTACTTCAAGGGCTAGATCATTAATCATGCATTCGGGATGCTTAGGGCAGGCAGTCAAATTCTTTTCATAGCTCACATTTTTTCCAAGTTCCAAACAATCAAAACACTACGGAGATATTTGGAAAATATGAGCTGACCATATATTGTTCTAAAAAATGTTCGAAGAGAGAGAATCAAAATAATATTTTCCGCACTCCAAAACTCAAAAATAAATTATTGCCAATTATGGGGCGAAATAATTCAAGTACAGTACGAGAATAATGTCGGACCGGTATGAATTTAGTAGAGCTTTTATAATCCCTGACATTAAATCATGGCAATTGTTTACACTCTCTTGGTTAGCATGATTTTTAAATACCGACCTATTGGAAGAACAGAGGGACTGAAAAACCACCAAAAGAAGGATTTATTGAACCTCGAATATTTGTATATATAATTGTCTAATTATATCAGAGTTTTCGAAAAATCGAACTGAATTCTGTATTTTAGAATTACAACGTTTGTATTTCTTGTGTGCAGTTGGAGAAAATGGATATTATTTGCTTTTACTTCCAAGATAACAAAGGAAAAATTGGCTAAATTTACCGAAAACATGGATTTTGCAGTTCAATGCATTTAATACATTTTGCAACAGATTTTATATTTTTATTCAGGGGATGGACGTAATAGGATAATTCTTGATTATTTAAGTTAACAAATTAAACATTATTACTTTTCTTAAAGTTTTCAAGAGAAAATAACTTATGGACATGCAGGGGAAAATGGGCTAGTCTCAAGACTGACATTCCTAAAATAATTATTTAGAAGGGATGATCTTAATCAATCACGTCAAATAAAATTGAAATTTTACATGTTTTTGAGTTTCTGGTATAAACCAGTAGAATACAGAGGACCCTTTCTGGAGTAATTGAAATAAATTTAATTTCAATAAATTCAATTTATTTTTGAAAATTTTTTAAAAATTTAGTAGAATATATTTACTCCTGAAATTTTGGAGAAGGCTACGATGTAGTTTTTAAAAATAATTCTTTTTTTAAAAATCCGTAGTATTTTGATTGTTTGGAACTTGGAAAAAATATGAGCTATGAAAAGATTTGTGACTGCTTGCCGTAAGCACCCCAAATGCATGATTAATTCCCTGATTCTGATTACTTGCAACACAAAAATGCAATGTTTGCAAAGAAGCCATATTTTCCGTTTATCACCTTAGCGTTTTGCGACCCTGCCAACATTCAAATCTGTGCCAAATCTATGGCACGGCGGCTATTTTCTTCAAAATTTTAAAAAAGTGTTAAAAAATACATCAAAGCTTTCTACAACATTTCAGGGGTAAATATATTTCACTTACTCCAGAAAGTGACCTTTATATCTATTTAAACCAATTGAATTTCCTTTTACATGCTTTTGCGTAAAATAAAAACTAGAAGAGCGAGGAGGTCACAATGTCATACCAGTAATGTCGCGTGAATGTGACCTTCTCCTTCTGTCTAGTGGAGCATCAGTGTCTTCAAAAACCTTGTCTGCTCAAAAATGATGGAGATATTCTTGTTCTTCTGACAAAATAGAATTGCGGCAGTTTCTTTAGAAAAGGGAGGAAATTGACAGAATGGAGCCCTTTTTAATACATAAAACTCCGATATCTTTCTAATTGCCAATGAAATAAATGAGTACTTTTGTTAATCGAGACCTTCCATTTTAAAATTACGTTGATAGTCCCTTTAATCCCTTCCTCCACACTTTATTCTTATAGTATTTAATTAAGTATATAAGAATACAATCTGGTAAAGTGTTTTTTATCTACAACTCGTTAAAAACATTTTATTTTATCTTATTTAATCGGTTTCTTCCATTCCAGATATTGTTTGATATTTATTATATTAATTTATGAATAAAATACTATTAATATATTTTCTTTAATTGTTTTTCTCATGACATGAAGTTTATTTAAAGGGACTCTCGTCGTAATTTTAACTGAACTTCTATTCAAAAGATTTAGAGAATGCCCAATTTTAAATGGTACCATGTAAACCTTAATTCTATCAATATTGGTGAATTTAGAGTTTTATTTCAAGCTTGTGTCCTCCATTGATTCTGAAGCAGAAATACCCAGGTGGCTTAATACAGAAACCACAATTGAAAACGATTAAATTTCAAATAGAAAATTATATATACATCAATTAATGGAGAATCAAATAAAATCAGATTTACATTCTGTTTAAAAATGGTTAAAGTCGAATTTATAACACAATAATGTTTACTGTTTACTTTACATGCAGGACATATTTGCATATAATGTATTTTTTTTAAATCAAACAAATTTTGGAGACTTATGGGAAAAAATTAACTATTGACAATGAAATAATTGATTAAAATTATCCAATGACTTTTTGATTCGGAATGTATTTTTAGCGTAAAGAAAATGATTTAAATATTTTTTTTCTTTTCCAGAATATGCCTTGTTAAAAATTATCATTCTTACGGTTGTGGATCCCAGTGCGTAGTGCACTGCGATCCATAGTTTGCAAGCTCTCATGCGAAATTCGATGAGAATTTTGCCAATTACTTATTTGAAACTAAAGCTAAAAACAAGTGCTTTATAGCTCTTAAATGTACATGTCATAGCTACAAAAGTTATTAAGGTAAAATCGCAAGCCAAGGTATGGTTGACATACATACATGTTTTGAAATTATTTTTACAATGATTCCCTTCAAGGAAGAACATGGGGTGAAAAATTATCGTTTGTATAGTAATTTTAAATTTGAATGAAAAAAAGATTTTACTAAATTTATTTAGATTTTTTTCCGGATCATGTTCACACTCATTTTAACTATTGTGATCATGAAAGGGAAAGTATTTTAAATCATTTCAATTCTTGAAAATTGATGCAACCGGCCTTTCATTGCAGTCAATGCCCCCCCCCCCTCCCGGTTTGTTATACTTAGTGTTCATATGCAATACTCAATATCTGGGAATGTGAATAGAAAAAATGCCAGCCGAGAATATTAATATTGTTTTCTTCTTCTAATTCTGCCCTTTTCTTCCCTTTTCTTCTTCTTTCTTCCTTTGTCTTCCCTTTTCTTCCTTTTTCCTCCTTTTTCCTCCTTTTTCTGCTTCTTTCTTCCTTTCTCTTCATTTTTCTTCCTTTTTCTTCTTCTTTCTTCCTTTGTCTTCCCTTTTCTTCCTTTTTCTTCCTTTTTCTTCCTTTTTCTTCCTTTTTCTTTCTTTTTCTTCCTTTTTCTTCTTTTTTCTTCCTTTGTCTTCCTTTTCTTCCTTTTTCTTTCTTTGTCTTCCCTTTTCTTCCTTTTTCTTCCTTTTTCTTCCCTTTCCTTGGGGTACGTTCAAGGGCCTTCGATTTGTGAAGGGGAATGTCCGATTCACAGTGTAGTACCCTTCTAGCTTATTTATCAATATTATGGAAGATATAATGAATATCTCAGGTATTCTTGAACAGACAAAACTTTTAAGGCACCGTTGTGCATCGGACGTGTCTACAGTTTTATTTAAAACCGGATTAGTTTATCCGATTCTGAATGACTATGGGACCTAGGTGTAAATCGTAAATCAATAATTTAACTATTTCAAGAATGGTTTTTAGAATTGAAGAAAGAAATAACGTTTATTTTGACCTAGTTCATCCATACACATCTTATTTTCAGTAAACACAAAATAAATGTTTGAAAAAAAACTTTCGTTTGAAGATACTTACAGATTTAGTTTCTCTCAACAACATTTCAAATGATTTGAATTTCACAATTGTGAAAACATTGCATGGATGAATAACTTTCTAAACTTCTATTCAAAACCCAATTCCTTTTCAAATATATTTTTTGTTTAAATTTAGTAATCAGAATTATATCATTACACTGCACATAGATATACAAAAAGATAATAATATGGTTGTTTACATTTATTACAAACTAGTTTATTGTAAACAAACAACAGTTTTCATAAACTGATTGGTTAGGCAGCATAGATAAATTAAAATAACAGATAGGACTCTAAATGTCGTCTTATCAAGATTTCTGTGTGTTTCGTTCAAAATCCCAAAGAGTTACACGTAGTCGGCGTAGAACAGGCTCTCTCTCTGTCTTTTTCTACACCGACTACGCGTAGTTATTTTGGGCTTATTGTGAACGAAACACACATAAATATTGAAAAGACGACATCTATTATCCTATCTGTTAATATAATTAATCTATATTAGGCCGAGGCTCGACTCTCATATTGTGACCAGGAATATGCAGCTAGAGATTTGTTTACAAAAGAAATTGAGTTTTTGCCACAAACTCTGATTTTCTTATCCCTATATCTAACCCAATGTCAAATGCAACCCAATGTATAGTCTAAGTTTAACAGAGGTTTACACCATCATGGTTGCTAAGATATAGTAAACAAAAATTTGAGTTTGTGGCAAAGACTCAATTTCTTTGCTGTTTGTTTTACTTAAACTATCTGTACAAACAACCGATGAGACTGTCAAGATGACCTGATACTTTTAAAACTTGATGATTCAAAAGTTAAATTAATCATTCTGCCTTAATTGAATTCTTTTCATGGCTTATTGGGGAAAGAAAGAAGCAAGTTGAAGAGAATAATAAATATAAGGAAACAGACACTACACATTCCGTACAGTCGTCTCTAAAATATTATCCTTTGTGAGTAAACCTGTGTACGCCACAATGAGATATTCCATTTTTCGAATCCTTCTGACAGAAATTAGTCTCAGAAACTAAGAAGGGTCAACCCAGACCAAAATATGTTTTTTCCAAATGTGGAAATAATAATTGCATCAACTTGATTGTGGTTTGTAACTTCAACACCAAGTTTTGAATTATGTTTCCAATTTTGTTCTTGTTCTAGAATTTATCTAAAATATATTTAAATAGAACTTAACTCTGAGCTAATTTCAAAGTTGAAAGATTGAATCGACATCAAAAGGAATAATTTAATAAACTTGTGAAAATTCAGCAGTTTTCCACAGTTTCAAATCAAATATGAGGAGTGACAAGCATCTTGTTCTGGAAAATTTGAAACGTTAAAAGGATAAAGTATTATCTAGTTTTTGTACGACAAAAACCTTCATGACACTTTATGTGAAATATCTAGGATTTTTATTTCTTTTATTTCTCTTTCTCGATCAGGATTTCCCAATTACTGAAAAAAAGATTTTAAAAGTAGATCTACCTGGATCTGTGTGCTTAACTAATGCTTTGTAGAAAATTAATTATTTTCTAAAAAGAAATTTAAAAGGAATATGACATCATGAAAAATGGTAAATTGAATGATATAAAACAGAAAATCCATAAAAAACAGAAATTGATAAATCGGTTTTTTAAATTATGCTTTATTTTTTGGCCTGCATAGATAGATAAACAAATAGACATTCATATGCATAGATTAGATAGATAGGTTGAAAAAATAAACAGATAAAGATAGATAGATAGATATATATATAGATATATAGATAGATAAAAAGATAGATATGAATAACTCAGCAATCTTTTATAGAGATATTCAGAAGATATTGGTATTATCTGTACCTTGATAACCCCACAATACCAGTTCTATATTTATATACAGGAATATCTATCAAAGAAGCGGAATGTATTGCCATCGACAGATGAATTAGAGATCGTCTTTCATCTTAAAAAATAGTTACCGGGATTTATTGCTAACTTAATAAAAGTATAATTATACAAAAAACAATCACAAAATATGGTCGGCCAAATTTTGGTCGTATAATTCCAAAAATATATATCTTTGTTGAAACTTAAGCGGGGCGTCGATGATTAGTTGGCCAGTTGATTAGTTGATTAGTTGATTAGTTGGCTAGTTGATTAGTTGATTAGATGGATATGATCCTGTTGGAGAAAATTAACAACGTCCATGCTAGATTGTCTTAGATCAGGCAGTTTGAAATGTTGAAACTTAAGCGGGGCCTCGATGATAAGGTGATTTGTTGGCTAGTTGATTAAATAATTAGTTGATTTGTTGATTAGGATCCTTAACTCGGAAACTTGAAAATAATCAGATCCACAGATATATTTCATACAGATTTAGTAAATGTTGATGAATAAAATAGTTTTGAATGGTAAATTATATAACTTACTATTTAGGTGTCAGGATAATATAGGAGTGATTAGGGATTCGAGGATTTAAAACATGAAAATAAAAACCCGGTTGTTTAAGTAAAATTGCTATGAAGAGTTATTGACCGATTTAAATATTCACTAATTGAATATATTTTCTGCCCCCCCCCCCCCCTCCTCCATTTTTAACATTTTTTTTATTTTCCGCCCCTCCTCCATTTTTAATATTTCTTTATTTTCTGCCCCTTCTCCATTTTTCACATTTCTTATTTTCAGCCCCTCCTCCATTTTTAATATTTCTTTATTTTCTGTTTCCCCTCCCCCGTTTTTAATATTTCTTTATTTTCTGTTCCCCCTCCTCCATTTTTATATTTCTTTAACTCCCCCCCCCCCCCCCCCACTCCTCCATTTTTAATATTTCTTTATTTTCTGTTCCCTTCCTTCTTTGATATTAATTATTTAAATTAGATTAGCAAAGTTCTACTAAACTAACCAAATCAAAATTCTTTTATATTAATCGAAATAAATTAGTATGATAATAAAAAAGTTTAGAATTTATATTTAATTGCAAATGCAATCAATTTCATATTTATGTCTGAGAAGTCTGAGAGAAGTTTGAATATGTTTAAATACTTTAATTAAATATATTTTATTTACTCTTGCAACTCTTGTTATATCTCAGTACGTTTTTTCATTCATTCAGTCAATTAATATATATGCTAGTCTAATCTGTAGAAATAGGGACAACAAAATCATAGTTTAAAAGAATCTTTTAAATCTTAAGGATAATAAGCAATCCAGAGACTGAAATATCGAAAGCAAACTTACAATGTAAATTATACCAAACTTAAAAATATGTTAATATACCAGTGTTGAACATTGATCATGTAAAACTAATGTTATCTTGTAACATTAAGAACGTTAAACCTTAAAACTGTTTTTAAAAAATAAATATTAAAATTGTAGAAAATCGGAGTTTCTGTCAAACACTCAATTATCATTTTTGATAAAAAAAATGTTAAATATATATTTTTTTTTTTTAACAATTATTACAGCTGACACAGTAAAAGTTTGTAAAGTGTATCATATATTTCATGATTTAACATAAATCTCGAATAAGTGTAATATTAACTGATAATATACCAGTGTATCTTACTGATAATTTAATCTATATAGGTTCATATGAGCAAAACCATATTAGCTGAAATTTTTTAGGGAACAGGGTTACCGTGGGGGTAACATAGGCTAAAAAAATAGAAATTACTTTTTTCAACATTCAAATTTTTTAAACTAGATTTTTTTCCTTCAAATTTAAAAAAAAAAGTTATTAAAATTCCACGGGCAACACCGGGCAATTCAGCTATTAGTTAATATAACTGATACTACAACTGGTAAATAGTTAATATAACTGAGAATATTAATTATTCAGATTTAACATATATACGTTCTTTGCCTTTCTCTTCTCTCTCTTCTTTCTCTTTCTAGAAATAAATAAAAAAGATTAAAAATAGTTTTCACCAATTAAAAAAATTCACCTTAGCGTGTTTTAGGTTTAAAAACTCCTGGATATCATATCCAAATAGTATGAAGTCAAGATAATAAAGATCAAGCAATTTTCCTAGATCCTGCGAACTTACATTTTCTAAATGGAACAAATCAAAGAAAATATTTGAAAAGAAAAGCAGATTTGGACTCAGAATTTGTGGAATGAAAATACAAAATTTGTGTTTTAGAGGTTAATTATATCGAGGACATTGTGTTTTAGAGGTTAATTATACCGAGTACATTGTGCTTTAGAGGTAAATCATATCGAGTGCATTGTGTTTTAGAGGTTAATCATATCGAGTACATTGTGTTTTAGAGGTTAATCATATCGAGTACATTGTGTTTTAGAGGTTAATCATATCGAGTACATTGTGTTTTAGAGGTTAATTATATCGAGTACATTGTGTTTTAGAGGTTAATCATATCGAGTACATTGTGTTTTAGAGGTTAATTATATCGAGTACATTGTGCTTTAGAGGTAAATCATATCGAGTACATTGTGTTTTAGAGGTTAATCATATCGAGTACATTTTGTTTTAGAGGTTAATTATATCGAGTACATTGTGTTTCAGAGGTAAATCATACCGAGTACATTTTGTTTTAGAGGTTAATTATATTAAGTACATTGTGTCTTAGAGGTTAATTATATCGAATACATTGTGTTTTAGAGGTTAATTATATCGAGTACATTGTATTTTAGAGGTTAATTATATCAAGTAAATTGTGTTTTAGAGGTTAATTATATCGAGTACATTGCGTTTTAGAGGTTAATTATATCGAGTACATTAAGTGAAATTCTGAGGAGAGAAAAAAAAATGTTGTCTTTTTGTTTTTCAAATATTTTTACATTCAGAACAAATTTATTCAAGGGGGAGGAATTTTTTGCCATGAGCTGGAAATGAAATATCGTAAGCTGCTCCTTCCCCCTGCTCCCCCCCTTCCACTGTTCTTCTACAAATTCCATGATTATTGACATATGTACTGGTTTAAAACAATAAGATGCGTTTACCGAGTAGTTGTGTGTAGTTGAGAGGGTTCCTTTTGATATTAGCAACAGTATTCATTTTATCAATCTCAGATACTTCTCCTACACCCAGCTGACGTAGCAAAATGTAAACAAACAAACATAAATTCGATTAATCGACATTTATAAGAAATCAATCAAAATGAAGGGGGACTGAAAAAGGAATAACGGGTCTTAGCCACAAACTCTGATTTTCTAATCCGGCTTTATCTTTGCAACCCAATGTAGTATGACTTTAGATATTTCAAACTGTGGATTCTGTTAGATGAAATAATCTGAGTTTGAAATATCAAAGATTTACACCATCAGGTTGCAAAAATATAGAGATTAGAAAATTTGAGTTAGAGGCAAAGGCTCAATTCCTTTCGTTGGTGAGGTTGCGAAGATATAGGGATTAAAAAATTAGATTTTGGGCACAGTTCCTTTGCAGTTTTATGATTTCAAAAAATTTAGATTCTGAAGTAGTTTTGAGAAAAAGTTTTCTTGATTAAAATTATTGTTTTCCCCAAACAGGTGTACTTGTTTTTAATTATGTACAATACTAGACCAAGTCAATGTATGGCCGGGATAGAAACTCGAATTTGTCCGAGCGAAGATTGATAATTATTAATATTTCGAATAAAACCTGTTTAAGTACTGCTGCTGAGTCCGTTGAGAAGGATTCCATTTTGAGAATATAATCAAATTCATAAACACAAGGATTACAGATCATCCAGTTAGGTCGCCAATGCCTAAGGGTCGAAAAATCGAGTAAAAATCCACGAAAACGCATATGACTTGAAATTATATTTCATGCAAGGGATTTCATATTTAAACACACGACGAAACGCCTTCTAAACAGTGGCAGATATTGATATTTAAACTATGAACTATTTCCACAGTAAATATACCCTTTTTGGTATAACCTTGTGTAGTTATTTTTTTTTAAATGCCAAAACTTTTTAAAACGGAATTGAGTTTTTTCCACAAACTAAAATCTTCTGATTCCAATATCTTTGCAATCTTTTGATGCAAAGATACAAAGATTTAGAGATTAGAAAATCAAACTTTGTGGCAAAAACTCAACTCCTTTACATTTTTTATGTTTGCCAAACGCTAATTCAAAGAAAAGAGTCACAAAAAATAATAAAAAGAAATGTGAACGTAACATCGTTGGACTCTCCATTTAGAGAGATTGATCAGATTCAAATTATTGATCAGATAGAGGTTTAAAGGGTACTATAATGTGAATCAGTCATCCCCCTAAGTACATAAAGAGCCACTTGAAATTAAAACAGTCCAGTCTCTTAAGTTAGGTGCGATAACTCAGTCATTTAATACAATAACTTTGCTGTATGATACAATAACTTTGTTGTATAATACACTAACTTTGTTGTATGATACAATAACTTTGTTGTATAATACAATAAATTTGTTGTATAATACAATAACTTTGTTGTCTGATACAATAACTTTGTTGTATAATACAATAACTTTGTTGTATAATACAATAACTTTGCTGTATGATACAATAACTTTGTTGTATTATACAACAACTTTGTTGTATAATACAACAACTTTGTTGTATAATACAATAACTTTGTTGTATAATACAATAACTTTGTTGTATAATACAATAACTTTGTTGTATAATACAACAACTTTGTTGTATAATACAATAACTTTGATGTATGATACAACAACTTTGTTGTATGATACAATAACTTTGCTGTATCATAGAACAACTTTGTTGTATATTACAATAACTTTGCTGTATAATGCCATAAATTTGTTGTATAATACAATAACTATGCTGTATAATACAATAACTTTGCTGTATAATACAATACATTTGCGGTATGATACAATAACTTTGCTTTCTTTTACAATAAATTTGTTGTATAATATAATAAATATGTTGTATAATACATACAATAGCTTTGTTGTATAATACAATAACTTTGCTGTATGATACAACAATTTTGTTGTATAATACAATAACTTTGCTGTATGATACAACAACTTTGTTGTATAATACAATAACTTTGCTGTATGATACAACAACTTTGTTGTATAATACAATAACTTTGATGTATGATACAACAAATTTGTTGTATAATACAATAACTTTGCTGTATAATAGAACAACTTTGTTGTATATTACAATAACTTTGCTGTATAATACAATAACTTTGCTGTATAATACAATACATTTGCGGTATGATACAATAACTTTGCTTTCTTATACAATAAATTTGTTGTATAATACAATAAATATGTTGTATAATACAATAACTTTGCTGTATGATACAACAACTTTGTTGTATAATACAATAACTTTGTTGTATGATACAACAACTTTGTTGTATTATACAATAACTTTGATGTATGATAGAACAACTTTGTTGTATATTACAATAACTTGCTGTATAATGCCATAAATTTGTTGTATAATACAATAACTATGCTGTTTAATACAATACATTTGCTGTATGAAACAACAACTTTGCTGTATGATACAATAACTTTGTTGTATAATACAATAACTTTGTTGTATAATACAATAACTTTGCTGTATGATACAATAACTTTGTTGTATAATACAATAACTTTGCTGTATAATACAATACATTTGCGGTATGATACAATAACTTTGTTGTATAGTTCAAAAACTATGCTGTATATTGCAATAAATTTGTTGTATAATACAATAACCTTGCTGTGTCATACAATAAATTTGCTGTATAATACAAAAACTTTGCTGTATGATACAATAGTTTTGTTGCATAGTACAGTAATTTAGTTGTATACTATAATAACATTTTTGCATAATACAATATGTTAACGTTTGTTATGGAAACGTGTTGGGCCCGAATGAAGATATACAGTTTACCTGTTAAAACGACCTTTAAAGTTCACAACTTTCTTAATAAAGTCAGAAAACTTTGGTTTCTTCCTCATATCATTCACTCCATACATTCTTATTCTGAATATTAAAGTCACAAATAATAATTGGAAACTAGTAAACTGAAATGTCATTATTAGAAAATGTTCTTTCCAAGCCGGGTGAGTAAAAAAGTGTGATTTGTGTTATCTCAATATATATATATAATATATATCTCATATATTAGATATGTTTTAGATTTTTTTCATTTTCTTGTTAAAATCCTCTAAACTTTAGTAAGACAATAATGCGATAATTCAAAAATTTCATGAAGGTCTGGTTGACCATTATTTTTACATTTTTTTAATTTCAATATTTAATGTGTAATGGACACCATGAACATAGTATGATATTAGCAGAATTCCTTTTATCAATTAGATATCTATATAAACAGAGGTTGAAACTTTATGAAGAATAGCGCTTGATCTAGATATCTACAGCGGCAACTTTTGAATTTGATGAAAAAGTTCTTGATCCCTTAATTTTAGTTGATCCCAGCCGGGTTTCCGATCACAGGATATCAAACAGGAATTGATTGATTCAGAAAATAAAAGTTTTGAACTCTGTTGTTTGTTAAAAGCTCACCTTCTTCCCAATATTTTATCCTTGAATGCTGAATATAATCTATCAAATGGATGCCGGGCTGCTATAATGCCTAGACAAAACAAAAAATTAAAATTAATTGGAAAGGAAATGATAAAAAATTTGTTGAATACCCCCAAAACTTCATGAGGAATTAAACAGCATTAATAAATTTCAAGATTGGAAGCATTTTATTTTACGGAACAAATTTTAATCGGTTCAAATATATTAAATTCATTCTCTTATTACAATTAACAAGAAAAAACAGAATTTTGGCAAAAAAAAGATTAATATGATCATATTTTATAAACTGTAATATTCAGAACGTACATTGATAATATGACAACTCTGAAATAGAAAGACTCAAGTTATGAATTTAAATAGTCTAATGAACTATTTGAACATGAGACACAGTTATTGAGTAGTGTAAACAGACCCATTTCACTTTATTAGTGCTTTAATAATTGTCTAGTAAAACAACTTGTCTCGGTACAGTATATATATTTCTAAAATGTCGTCTTCCTATCAATGTATGGCCCAACAAATAAGTACGGTGGGAAACCGGAAACAGTGGAAGCCTTGTCTTCATCTATCTTTCTTATTATCAAAGGAATTGAGTCTTTGCCACAAACTCTGATTTTCAAATCTCTATATCTTTGCAACCCAATGCCGTAGACCTTAGATATTTCAAATTATGAATTCTGTTAGATAAATAATCTAAGATATAGGGATAGGAAAATCAGTGTTTGTGGCAAAGACTAAATTCCTTTCTTCAAGGATCTTGTTATTTGTAATTATAATTACATCAGTTGCCAGCATTTTAAAATCAATAAATAATCCTTAGCCACATTTTTTGGATAGAAATAGAGAATATAAAAAATTGTTATAAAATAAATTCTTCTTACTTTTATATTTTCTGGTTTGATTGGATCGAAGGGAGAGTACAACACTGGTTTTCCCAGACCGAGATATTAATTTCTTTTCAATCTTTTTCATCTAAATATTTTTTTCTATTTACTTTGTCACTATAGTTTCAGTAGAAGTAAATATTTCCATTTAGTGTATAGCGCCGATATAAGGATTCATCTCTAATTGGATAATGAGATAAATAGAAAGATAGATGTTACCGCTATGCAATTTATATTGGTTCAGAATAGACACCAAACACATGACTGAACCCTGATTGGATCAGGCACTAAAGGACTGGGCATACAAGAGTGTTGTTTATAATTAAAAAAAATCTTTTCAAAGTTTTTTTTTGCAAGTGACTCTCATTCATTGAGTTGCATGTCCGATTCACAACGGTACCATTATAAGCTTTTTAAAATCCATCTTCTTCTCTTTAAAATGTATTGTTTTAAACTGTGGTTTCTCTATACAGATAATGGAAAAGAAGGGGCGCGAAGCAACCCTAAATTGTATAGTACAAAATACAGTAGAAAAAATTTCTTTCAATTTATAAAACCTTTGAAACTAAATAACGTAGACAATTACAAACTCAAATTTTCTAATGCCTATATCTTTGCAACCTAACAATATAAACCTTTGATATGTCAAACTTAGATTATTTGATCCAACAGAATTCAAAGCTTGAAATATCTAAGGCCTTAGGTTGGGAAGAAATAGGTATGGGAAAATCTGATTTTGTTGCAAAGACTCAATTCCTTTCTTACCGTGTTATGAAGCGACTTTGTGTTCATAGGATCAGTTTTATAAAGCTGGAGAAATATTTTAGACCACGTGGTTGTACCAATCTATGTAAAACCATATAATTTTATAAATACGCCGTAAGAGATGTGATTAATAAATTAATTCATATTTACATTTCAGCATTTATTTGAATCATAGAAAACTTTACAGAAACTTTAACTCTACATCCCCCCACTAGCCATTCCAATACAATCCAATCTATTAAATAGTCTCTCGGGAAACGTCTTTATTCATTCTCTTGATTTTTTGAAAAGTCTGAAACTTTCAATTTGATTGAGTTTTTCCGAAGAACTGTTTTCAAATCTAATTTTCTACTCTCGAACATTTATAAAATGAATTTGTAAAAACTACGATAAAAAATTCTCTGAAAAGGAAAAAAGAATAGAAATATGAAAAATATTACCTTCGGAGTTCTGCACCATGCAATTCTGAAAAATAGTTAAAATGAAGATAGGAACAAAAAAAATTCTATGAACTGGTGACTTACTTTCACTTAACCCTTTATTTCTAAAGGAATTGAGTCTTCGCCACAAACTCAAATTTTCTAATCCCTATATCTATGCAACCTGACTTTTAAATTTTATATAGCAGAATACATGGTTTGAAATATCTAAGGCCTTCGACATTGACCGGGTTGCAAAGATATGGGGATTAGAAAATGAGGATTTGTGGTACAGACTCAATTCCTTTAGAAATTAAGAAATTAAGTCACCAGTTCAGATGCGATCCACAACGGTACCCTTTAAACTTTTTTTGTGTGCGACAAATAGAATGTATATTCGTTTTTATATTAAAATTATTTTAATTTTGAAAAGTTTCTTCTGCAAAATCTGCGAAAATCCTCAATCCGCTTATCCATGAATCTCTAAAAATTTAGTTTCAGTTGAAATTACATCTACATTCTACAGTACCTTTCTTGGCTGATATTATGCATTAAAACTGACTAAAGTTTTGACTTGAACCACAATTTCTTATTATGATTTTATTAGATGAGATAAACCTTGTAAACTTAAAGTTATACAATCTTAAATAAGAAATTCACTCATCAATCATTGAAGGTTAACCCCTGTACTTTTCCCGGTGAAAACAAGGGGTAATTTGAAGATTCTATAATTTAAATAAATTGGTATTTATTTGTTTTCAATTGGATATTTTTTTGTATAAATAAAACAAAGTAATGATAAAGTATACAGCCCTGGTCCTGTTGGTTGATAGATAGTAATGATTTAATTAGCATTTCTTACATCATACATCACACCTACCCCCTACCCCCCTCTTCTTCTGCTCAGATCATCCCTTAATCCCGCTCCTAAACCTTCATACATCCCCCTCCTGGCTAGATTACCCCCCTGATCCTTTTAACAGGTTAGAACTCTGTTCAAAACAACTGTTTAGTAATAAGTGATGAGATAACAAGATTTTATGGACTTCAAGTGACCCTTCGGCCATTTGCAATCCACTGTATTAAGTTTGTCGGCACTCAATTTCTAGCTATAAATGTTAAAGTTTAATGGATACCGTTGTAGATCGGACATAGAGCTAGAGTCGCTTTAAATTACATTTACAGTCCCTTTAAAGTAACCTACCTTTTCTCCGGATATAATGTGAACATGTGGGTCTGCGCATTTGTAGAATTTACGAGAGCTGCCATTTTATTTGTTATCTGTCCTGACGTAACCTTACAGCATAATAAGCAATATTATGAACAGAGTTTAAAATCGAAAACTTGAAGTTAATTTCAAAATGTTAAAGAAATTGAGTCTTTGCCACAAACTCTGATTTTCTAATTCTTTTATCTTTGGAACCCAATGTCCGAAACTTTCAAACTTATATTATTTATTTAACAAAAGTCATAGCTTGAAATGTCAAATGTTTACGACATTGGAATCCAAAGATATAGGGATAAGAAAATCAGAGTTTGTGAAAAAGACTCAATTCCTTTCTGTTCCAAGGATTTTCATAAAAATTTTTCTTTTTAAAATGGTGGATATTTATCTTCAGTTAATAATCATTTATGATTCAAATAAACAGCTAAAATTTATCAGTACTCAGTAGCCTATTCAAGGGGGGGGGGGGGAGCAGTAAATCTCTGACCCACTTATCTAAACATAGTATAAAGTCCTTGATCTGGGACTACAATGAACTTCAAAGAATGGGACTGCTGTGTCAAGGGAAAAAAGAAGTAACTAAAGACAATAGGTCCTGATGCACTGAAACTCGCCTAAACATAAATTATCGATTGCAACTGTTCCTTAGCGCACTGCTCCTGTAGATGTTGTTTTCTCATAGCGTTTTCTTCCAGAAACTGTTCAACATCAACGTCTTTAATTCCTACCTTATCACGCTCTAATTCGTCTAGACCTTCATTCTCTTCCTTTACTTTCTCTAGTTTGTCCTTTTCCTCTTTTCTATCCGTCCCCTCCTCCTGAGTAATTATAGTAATACATGCAGGAATTATATCAATATAATGAAGACGACTTTTTTATTAAGTTTTAATTGTTAACCAGCTTTTTTCTAATTACAAGTTTTCAAGTAATTAAAGAAAAGCTTGTTTCATTGACAACTTCTGTCTGTTTCCATGTTTTGTTAATCCATGCTGTTTATAAGCTTGATATAAATCAAAACTGAAATCGAAAGTCGCCTTCATAATATTGATATAACGCCTACCACCGTACTATCTGAAAATTGATGATTTTAAGTTGTGCTCTATAAAAATTTACTTGCAGATTTTATAACAGAAAAACGAAAAAAAAATTTACATCATCGACCCCACTTTTAAGATTTAAACAGGTTAAGTACAAGCCATTGGGGGAAGATTTCTCTACAGAACTCAAACATATAATATGTTCTTGAGTAATGAAATTAATCAATGTAAAGCGGGATGATTGTCGTTTCTGCTTTGCTTCTCGAAATTTGTAATTGTTCTATCAATGAGCTCTTATAAATCAGTTATAACAATATATATATTTAACGGTCTTTATGTTTGAATACAGTGCGAAGAAGACATTCAGTCCACTTTATATATATTATCGCTGTAATTCAATCATCAAGTATAACCTGATTAAGACCAGTGTCTGTTCCTATCAGGTTTGTAGAGCTTGAGGAGCCCAGCACAGTGGATGAAATGATAGAATAAGAGGATGTGGTTGAATATAATGAGGAGGAGAATGAACTTGATGGAGGACCTGGTGGCAAGATTTCTTCAAAATGTTTGACATCTTTTTCATTTTTATTCTGTATCTTATTTTTTCCTGGTTCAGTTTCATTCAAATCCTGTTCATCTTGCTCAGTAGTTTTATTTCCATTCTGCTCTGCTACATTTTTACTCTGTTTAGCTATATTTCCACTTAGTTCAATCATATTCCCACTCTGTTCAGCTTTATTTCCACTCTGTTCAGCTTTATATCCACTCTGTTCAACTATATTTTCATCCTGTTCAGTTGTATTTCCATCTTGTTCTTCTACATTACCACTCTGTACAGCTACATTTCCACCTGGTTCAACCATATTCCCACTATGTTCAACTTTATTCCCACTCTGTTCAGTTTCATTCTCACTTTGTTCAGCTACATTCCCACTCAGTTCAGCCATTCTCCCACTCTGTTCATTTACATGCGTACTCTGTATCTCATGTTGTGCACTTTTTTCAGCCAAATAATATCCCCTCTGTTCAGCTTTATTTCCACTCTTTTCAGGTATAATGATACTTTGTTCAACCTGTTGATCTATACTAATACTCTGTTGATCTATACTAATACTCTGTTGATCTATACTAATACTCTGTTGATCTATACTAATACTAAGTTCGGCCTTTACAGTATTAGTTTCTATATGAAGAGTAGGAAACAACTATTAGGATCTAAACTGAAAAGTTTAACATAAAATTGTTCATTCAAAAATGTTGTTTGTTTTCTAATTGCAATTTTAACTTTTAGTTTTTGCTCTTCAAGTCCACATTTTTCCTCCTTCTCAAAATAAAACTTCTTTTCGCAAAATTTTCTGTTTAAATGCTTAGATTATCTAAACAATAAAGGTCAAATGAATCCCATACAATATGTTGGCCTGATCAATTCAGTTGTTTTAACGTTTACTGGATACAAACAGACAAGCATAGTATATAAATAGATCAAGTCCCGATAAACTTTGGCATGGAGAGGTTGGCTAGGTATGGTAGTTGAGGTGAGAGTGCAGTATTATTAAGATTTTGTTTAGAATTTATTTGATACAATTTATGTTTATGTTTATGTTAGGATTATTTTCAGGACTCCTGGCGGAGTATATAAGAAAATTTCCGATTGTTGTCATGATATTCATATGGTTGCATATATCACATTAATATACAGAGTAATTTATATTCAATAATTACGNATAATAATAATAATAATAATAATAATAATAATAATAATAATAATAATAATAATAATAATAATAATAATAATAATAATAATAATAATAATAATAATAATAAAAATAATAATAATAACAGCAAAAGTAATGATAAGAACAATAATTTCTGAATATCCTTTTCCTTACAGCAATGCTACTTTTTAAAAGTACATAGAAAACGCTCGTACATAACAATACTCCAAATATCACAGTGTACTGCAACAAAATTATGGTTTAAAATTATTTTTAAAAATCATGTGAGAACATATGTAAGATACCTTTATTCTATATCTTGTCATAACCTTCCTCTGAAAATCTAAAATAATACGAAACATAAAAATTTGAATTTTTTTTATTCCTAAAATACAGAATTGAAAATTCAAATCCCCCCCCCCCATCCACTCTTGCTTCCTGTTTTTCTAAGAATATTCCCCAAGGTAGTGGAGGTATAGTGGGGGAAATGTGAAAATATCAATTTTGAAATAATTTCGTAGAACACGAAAGAAGAAAAAGTTAAAGTTGAGATCAGAAGACGAACACAGTGAGATATATAAATTCATATCTACTCTCATATACAAAATATGATGGATATTTGAACTGTTCTGGTAAATGTAAATAATTAATCCATCTTTTGCCGATTTACAGATTAATTTAATTCCTCATCAAAGTTCCGATCTCACAAGTCAGAACTTTTGAGATGTAATTAATTTAATCATTCTTAGATATCTTGCATGGATACCCTTTAATGAGGAATCAAGCATTGATCCTCAAATTAAAAAGTGGATTTGATATGGATATTAAGCGTTCAAGATTAACTAAACTCCACAAAAAAAGTTGCGATCTTTGTTTCAATATTACAAAATGAAGGAAAATCTGAGTCTAAAACTAAAGAACGAAAAGTTCCAATGAAATGTTAAGTTTCAGCTTAAATGCTACTTCTGAATTTTAAATATTTACCTCGCCAAAATCAACGAGTTAAAATGTAAACCCAGGGTTAAAATCTTGAATCCCGCATTTGCATGTAAACCCGAAAAACGGTTGTAACTTGGATCATGTTTTGTTTTCGGTTACATAAATAATTTAAAATTTAAAAACAGCTGATAAACGATGGTCATGTATTATCTCTCTGTAATATGTTTTCTCTAAATGGTTCAGAATTTTCCCGGGAAATTCAAATTTCCCTTCAGGGTTAAATTGAGAAAGTTTAATATTTAAGTAGCAACTCATTATTTTACAGAACTTTTATGCTATAACTTTAATTTCGCGCATTCTTTAGTTTTGGACTCTTATTAGTCGCTTATGAAAAGAATCTAAAATGCAAGATACGACTATATTGCATAACTCACATAATGATATAATTTGAATCTAGTCTTATAGTCACCAAAATATATAATTTTAACACTAATTTTACCGATAAAGCAAGAATTTTTCTTGGTGGTATGAATGAAAAGTATTAGTGAAATCCCATACTAACGTTTTGTATTTAATAGTTGTTATTTAAAGAAATTATTTATTAAATTGTTTAAGAAGTATTTTAATTTCTGTTATTAGACCTGTCAAAACATTAAAGAGTTTAAATTATATTGCTAGATCACCTTTAAACAATCAAAACTAGATATCTATAACGGTTCTTTGAAAAATCACGATGCAATCGTCGCAATTTAGACGAGTTTTTGTAATTGAATAGCCATTTATTTCAAAAAATGAGTTTTTAATTAAAAGAAAATTTTCAGTTTTGTGCTTGAGAGTGAAATATTAACTGGTTTAATTAGTGCTCAGACAATTAAAATTCTATGTTATGGCTTCAGTTACGCTTATAATCGTAATAATGATGGATTAACCGAACTGTTAACCCGAGATTAACTAATTGATACACGTAAAAGTTTTAATATATTCACAGTTTAGCATATATTATATACTCAAGGGGTTCTCTAGTTTATTGAATGAATAGTTTCTAAGGTTTCAACTTAATAATTAGGTTTTTACAAGTGTCACTTTAGTACAGATGGTCATTAGGCTTCATATATATATTTTACAGGAATATTCATAGTTTACAAAAAATGGGGTATACAGGGGTATACAGGGGCATACAGGAGTATACAGGGGTATACAGGGGTATACAGGAGCATACAGGGGGATACAGGTTTTGGTATACAGAGGTATACAGGAGTATACAGAAGTATACAGGGGTATACAGTAGTATGCAGGAGTATACAGAGGTAAAGTGAGGGTATACAGGAGTATACAGGGGTATAAAGGGGTATACAGGGGTATACAGGGGTATACAGGGGTATACAGGAGTATACAGGGGTATAAAGAGGTATACAGAGATATACGGGAGTGTTTAAGGTAGGTCAGGGTCGGAATTCTGTATTATATAAAAATATAATTCCTCGGTTTCCCCCTGTTAAATGTGTGCTCTAGAGAGTTTAACCTGTAAAATTGTAAAAGATGATGTTTTCAAGAAATTCAACAGATAGATCACAGAACAGGAAGCGAAGGAAATAAAATATTAAAAGGGTGAGGACAAGATGGGATAAGATGGCGGGGATGAAATGACGGGGATAAGATGGCGGGGACAAGATAGGAAAGGTGACAAGGATAAAATGGCGTGGATAAGATGGCGGGGATAAGTTGGCGAGGATATGATGACGGAACAAGATGGTGGGGATATGATAGCGGGACAGGATGGGAAGAATAAGATGGTCGGAATAAGATGGCGTGGATAAGATGGAGGAAGGAGATGATGGGGAAAAGATGGCGGGGATAAGGCGGCCGTGATAAGATGGCTGGGATAGGTTGACAGGGATAAGATGACAGGTATAAGATGGCGGGGATCAGATGGTGGGGATCAGATGATGGGGATAAGATGGCGAGGATAAGATGGCGGGATAAGATGGCGGGGACAAGATGGGAAAGTTAACAGGGATAAGATGACGGGATAAATGGCGGGGATTAGATGGCGGGGATAAGATGGAGGGGATAAGATGGCGGAGATAAGATGGTGGGACAGATGGTGGGGACAAAATTGAGGGTATAAGATGGGAAGGATAAGATGGCGGGGATAAGATGGTGGGGATAAGGCGGCCGTGATAAGATGGCCGCGATAAGTTGACAGGGATAAGGTGACGGGATAAGATGGCGGGGATTAGATGGCGGGGATCAGATGAAGGGGATAAGACAGCAAGGAAAAGAGGGGTAGGATTGGGTATGGGAGGGATGACAGGGATAAGATGGCGGGGATAAGATGGCGGGATAAGGCGGCTGTGATAAGATGGAAGGGATAAGTTGACAGGGGTAAAATGGCGGGGATAAGATGACAGAGATAACATGGCGGGGATTAGATGGCGGGGATCAGATAACGGGGATAAGACAGCAGGCAAAACAGGGGTAGGATAGGGGATAGGAGGGATGACAGGAATAAGTTGGCGGGGATAAGACAGCAGGGAAAAGCGGGGTAGGATAAGGGATGGGAGGAAGGTAGTAGGGGGCAAGGGTAGGGTTGGGGGATGCTTCAATGACAAGTTCAGGTTTCACTCCATATAAATAGTCAAGCGCTTATCTTACAGGATTATTCCTCTGTATAGTGTATAGTGTATATCTAAACCAGTATAAGGGGGTGGGGGGAGGATAAGAAATAACAGATAAAATATTAACTGAGAACCAAAGATTATTTAAAAAATATGTTAGGGGAAGAAAGAAAGATAGTTAGTGAAGTTTTGGAAGTTAGGGAAAAAGGAAGAAAATTACGCCTTAACTTTAAGAAAATACAGGAAAGCGAAATACAAAAAAGCTCGGTTGAGGATCAGGAAAGGTTGAACTAGGATGAGAATTAGGAAAGGTTGAACTAGGATGAGAATTAGGAAAGGTTGAACTAGGATGAGTATTAGGAAAGGTTGAACTAGGATGAGGATTAGGAAAGGTTGAACTAGGATAAGGATTAGGAAAGGTTGAACTAGGAGAAGTTGAAAAATGTATACTCTGGCAAAAGATAAAGGTTTAAACCTACGTTATCGAATGAATTAATTTGTCTCCAAAATTAAGTTGAATTTTTTTTATTTTTAGAAATTTCATTTAATTTTTCTTCTGAAGTTTATGAAATCCGACCCTTGTATCCCTTGACTGGTCTGATCTCCCATGATATCGTTGTAGTTATCATCAAATATGTTTATTTCATCCTCTAAACCTGTAAAACCTGTAAATATGCTGTCAGGTAACCGATCATTTTAAAAAAGGACAGTTTTTCACATGAAAATAATGAGTAGGATAAGACTGGTAAAAAGGATGACAATGATGATAAGGATAAGAAAGATAAGAAGGATAACAATGATGATAAGAATGAGAAGGATAAGACTGGTAAAAAGGATGACAATGATGATAAGAATGAGAAGGATAAGAATAAGAAAGTTAAGAAGGATAACAATGATGATAAGAAGGAGAAGGATAAGAGTGGTAAAAAGGATGACAATGATGATAAGAATGAGGAGGAGAAGGAGAATAAAGATAAGAAGAATAACAATGATGATAAGAATGAGAAGGATAAGAAAGATAAGTAGGATGACAATGATGATATGAATGAGAAAGATAAGAAGGATAAGAAGGATGACAATGATGATACGAATGAGGAGGATAAGGATAAGAAAGATAAGAAGAATGCCAATGATGATAAGAATGAGAAGGATAAGAAAGATAAGAAGAATGCAAATGATGATGAGAATGAAAAGGATAAGAAGGATAAGAAGAATGACAATGATGATAAGAATGAAAAGGATAAGACGGATAAGAAGAATGCCAATGATGATAAGAATGAGAAGGATAAGAAAGATAAGAAGGATAACAATGATGATAAGAATGAAAAGGATAAGAAGGATAAGAAGAATGACAATGATGATAAGAAAGATAAGAAGGATAACATTGATGATATGATTGAGAAAGATAAGAAGGATAAGAAGGATGAAATGATGATACGAATGAGAAGGATAAGAAGACTAATAAGTTGAGAGGTTAATGATTATTTTTAATCAAAAGGACCATTCTTAGCTTGTGTTTTTTTTCGAATTGTTTTAATAAAATATGTCTCCATTTCAATCGTGAAATTTACTTTGCTAGAAAACCCCGTGTACACCGTACACCCCTTGCAATAGAGGATAGTTTATAAATATACATGTCCTAACAATATAAAGGGTTACCCGAGACCATTGTACAGAATTTATACTGTCTGTTTCCTGATATTAACGATTCCCTGCAAATGTAAACGTGTTTTTTTTTTCGTCTAATCATTGAATAAGTGATGAAGAGATTATATTAAAGGCAACAGACTTAACTTAACCTTAATCGTCAAATTGGAAGAGTTTCAGGTCGTCTTTACAGGCTCGAGTTATATGGGTAACCCTGTAGAATACTTTATCATAAAAATACCTGCCCTAACCATACTTTGAAGATATTTTCCTGTATCCAGTCTTCTATTCAGATATTCATCTTTTTCCCAGCTTATTAAACAGTAACAAGAATGACGATTAGGAAAGGTTGAACTAGGATAAGGATTAGGAAAGGTTGAACTAGGATGAGGGTTAGGAAAGGTTGAACTAGGATGAGGATAAGGAAAGGTTGAACTAGGATGAGGATAAGGAAAGGTTGAACTAGGATGAGGATAAGGAAAGGTTGAACAATAATGACGATTAGGAAAGGTTGAACTAGGATAAGGATTAGGAAAGGTTGAACTAAGATGAGGATTAGGAAAGGTTGAACTTGGTTGAGGATTAGGAAAGGCTGAACTTGGTTGAGGATTAGGAAAGGTTGAACTAGGATAAGGATTAGGAAAGGTTGAACTTGGATAAGGATCCGGAAAGGTTAAACTAGGATGAGGATAAGGAAAGGTTGAACTAGGATGAGGATAAGGAAAAGGTTGAACTTGGTTAAGGATTAGGAAAGGTTGAACTAGGACAAGGATCAAGAAAGGTTGAACTAGGATAAGGATTAGAAATGGTTGAACTAGAATGAGGACTAGGAAAGGTTGAACTTGGGAACTAGGATAAGGATCAGGAAAGGTTAATCTAGGATAAGGATAAGGAAAGGTTAAACTAGGATGAGGATAAGGAAAGGTTGAACTATGAGGATAAGGAAATGTTGAACTAGGATGAGGATAAGGAAAGGTTGAACTAGGATGAGGATCAGGAAAGGTTGAACTAGGACAAAGATCAGGAAAGGTTGAACTAGGATGAGGATCAGGAAAGGTTGAACTAGGACAAGGATCAGGAAAGGTTGAACTAGGATAAGGATCAGGAAAGGTTGAACTAGGATAAGGATCAGGAAAGGTTGAACTAGGATAAGGATCAGGAAAGGTTGAACTAGGATTAGGATCAGGAAAGGTTGAACTAGGACAAGGATTAGGAAAGGTTAAACTAGGATAAGGATTAAGAAAGGTTGAACTAGGATAAGGATTAAGAAAGGTTGAACTAGGATAAGGATTAGGAAAGGTTGAACTAGTATTAGGATCAGGAAATGTTGAACTAGGATGAGGATAAGGAAAGGTTGAACTAGGATAAGGATCAGAAAGGTTGAACTAGGATGAGGATAAGGAAAGGTTGAACTAGGATGAGGATCAAGAAAGTTTGAACTAGGATAAGGATCAGGAAAGGTTGAACTAGGACAAGGATCAGGAAAGGTTGACCTAGGATGAGAATTGAGAAAGTAAATCCTAAAAGCATGACAGAGTACTTAGAAATATCCATATATCATATTTAGCACACGAGGACTCAGGAGTCAGGACTTTACGGATATAAAATCTATGTATAAAGTAGTGATCTCTGTTTCTTTGTATGTCCGATCAAAACTCGTGAACCCTTTCGCCGATTTGTTTAAAAAGTTAGATTGGGGAACTCGGTAGACCCACGGGAATGTTTTTAGCTTGGTTTAAAAATTCAGACCAAAGCAGAAATATTGATCTTTATCAGTTGCGATGTAAAAGGGATTCGCTGATTATGAAGTAGCACAGGCTTTAGTAGTAACAAGATAGAAAAACAAAAAGATTATTAAATATTGTGAATCAGGTATGGAACTTTTTAATCGGATGGTCTTTTGACAGTCCAATTTTACAATGTTGGATTTATTTGATTATAGTTTCTTTTATCAAATAATTTGATTGTGCACGCACGCAATTTGTTTTATCTGGTTTGCAATGAAATAAATATAATTTAAAATGGAAGGGTTCCATTTTCTTAGTCACTATTACTTTTATAGATCAGTATACAGTGGTAGGCGATTATATCAATACAATAAAGACGACTTTTGCTTTAAATTTTGATTCAATTCAAGCTATTAAACAGCATGAATACACATAAACATCAAAGTCAAGAGAAGCTATCCATTAAAAAAGCTTCTTTTTGACTACTTGTAAACTTTATATTTGAAAAAAGCTTGAAAACAACGTTCATGTTACTTCTGTTCTATGGCATTTCCGTCCTACAATACCTCAGACCTACGACAGCTGTAGGTCGGATGTTCATTCTATTTTGTTAATCCGACCTACGCAGGAACTGAAGATATAGTCAGTACTCAGTATATAGTTGACAGTGCAGCTACCATAAGGATCGATGTTCCGGTTGCACACGTAGGTCGGATACACAACTTGAATAGGTCGGATGCACAAGGTTAGGCTAAGACAATTTCTGACAGGCTAGGGGGCCGAGCGCTGCGGCCACATTTATCAAAATGACCAAGTGATAGACAAAATGTGAGGTTAGGATAGGTTAAGACAATTTCTGGGCCGAGCGCTGCAGCCACATTATCAAAATGACCAAGCGATAGACAATATGTGGGGTTAGGTTAGGCTAGGACAGGCTAGGGGGTCGAGCACTGCAGCCACAATTATCAAAATGACTAATTGTGATAGACAGGCTAAGGGGCCGAGCCCTGCAGCCAGATTTATCAAACGACCAAGTGATAGACAATATGTGGGGTTAGGTTAGATTCAGACAATTTCTGGACTGAGCGCTGTGGCTAGGGCAGGTTGGGGGCCGAGCACTGCGGCCACATTTATCGAATAACAAAGTTATAGCCGTTATATGTGGTTATGTTAGGTTAAGACATTTATCGTGCGTCCGACCTACAGAATTGAGTGCAACCAACTTAAGAAAGCTGTGCAACCGACCTACAGTAGGTCGGATACACTATTTTTTTGTGCATCCGCCCTAACAAAGTTGTGCACCCGACCTACAAAAGTTGTGCATACGACCTACAAAAGTTGTGCATCCGATTTCTAAAGTTTTGCCTCCGCCCTACTAAAGTTGTGCACCCGACCTACTAAAGTTGTGCATCCGACCAACGAAAGTTGTGCATCCGACCTAATAAGGTTGTGCATCCGACCTACTAAATTTGTGCATCCGACCTACTAATGTTGCTCATCCGACGTACAGAAGAGTGCAACCAGCTTCAGAAAGCTGTGCAAATGAGCTGTACAGTAGGTTGGATACACTAACTTTTTTTAAATGAAGTATGTATGCGACCTACAGTACATCGGACCAACAACAGCTTGAAGCAGGTGAAAAACCACGTCTAGGTAGGTCCGAAGTATCGTAGGACTGATGTAACGTTGGGCGGATGTAATACAATCAAAACTTATATTAAAAAGTCGTCTTCATTGTATTGATATAATCGTCTACCACCCGTATTTTAAAAATTATCAAAACATATCGGATTTTGTTTAAAATTGAGTTTAAAGAGTGATTTAAAATATTATTTTTCTGGGATAATAGTTAATACTTACATTTAAGCATATGATTTTTCACAAAATTTACATTTTAGCAAATATATATTTATCATTTGACCTGAAAATAAATTCAAATAAGAATTTATTTTAACAATATTCAGCTTAAAATATAATATTTTGCAGTGTTTAACAATGTTTCAAAGTTGAGAATATATGTAGTTAGGCAACTAGGTGTCAAATGTTAAAAATCTCAATGAAAACTGAATATTCACGTAAATTATCAGCAAGGGGTAGGAAAAAATGAACAGGTTGTAGAAGGGGGGGGGGGTATCACAGAAGAAGAAATGATCTAACACTCATATCTTCTCTCTCCTTAACTATTTTGAGAAAAGGGCTATGCACAATTTTTTAGGGGATAAATTTTCAAACCCCCCCCCCATATACTGGGGATATCGCCCCCCCAGGTTTTGTGTACAATATCCAGACTACATTGCAGCATTCGTATAGAATAAAAACTAAATTCCATAATCAAAGCTATAACTTCTGAAATTCAGTCTGTCTGTATAAATGATTAGAATATATGGCAACTGTCCGTTTCTATTCATACTTTAATAAGATTTGGAAGAGTGAGGGTGGGGGTGAGCTGGGTGTCCCTAAAAAATCGGATTTGTTTTTAAAATTATATCAACACCATTTATTGAAAAATTACCGAATGATTGAATGCAGTGCAAAAAAAACTCTATTCGACCAAAAGCAACTAAGATATGTTATTTTCACTGAGATTGATGCTTTTGGTTAAAAACAAAAATATTTTAATATCAATTCAGAGGCTTTTAGAGGATCCATTTTACCTAAAAAGTATTGAGTAAAACACGATTTCGGGACACCATTTTCTTTTCTTATAATTTTCTGTTTTGTCGAAAAGGCAGATTCACATGTTTTCAAATATTTCCACATTTAACGCATAGATTCAAGTATATAAAGAACTTGAGTACAAAGAAAGAGTGTGGCTGGAATGTGAAAGCCCTTTCCCGCCCTTTTCTTCTTTTTCTTGTATAAATTGTGTGTATTGTGTATTGGTAGTTAAATTATGTGTCTGTGATTGTATGTATGGGGAGGAGCAATGCCCCTATTGTGTGAGCTACTGGAGTAAGATTGGATGGGATCTTGAAAACATGAAATGCGTTTAGAAAGTGAGACATAGATATTCTGAGGAAGAATTTACTAAAATAAACATATGTAGTTTTGGAACTATAGTAAAGTTAAATTTTTATATGAAAGTGAATTAGTACTTTTCTATGAATTATATAAACGAACTATGTCAGTTTTCACCTTTTCTCCATCATTAGCACATATATCATTGATTTTTGTCTTCATGTATATTTAAATCAGTAACTTTAAACTTATGGAGGGAAACCAAACAGAAATAAACATTTACTAGGCTACTTCTATTTCAACTTTTAATTGTTGCTCAATCTTTCAGCATTTCAAAGCGTTATTTATTTCAAGAATTTAGTTGAAATGTAAAAAAAAGTACTTCTAACGAATGTTTTTAGATTTCTTGTGGTTTTTACTCTTTTTCTTTTGCCCCCTAGAACCTCTATGGTTAGTATAATGAAGAGAAATGATGGGTGTGGTGAATTCTAATATTTCTCTTCAATCCAAACTTTTTCTTTAAATTAGGAAATTGGTTTTATGACGTTCTGTAAGTCATAGAGATGGATTAAGACTAGATCTAGGGATGAAATATCATTTAAACTTTTAACATCCCAAAATATCTACATCTCTATCTCATAAATATCTGCATCTTTACGCCCTATATCTATACATATTCTTTTTCTCTACCTCTGAATCTGACTGTTCCTGTATCTATACTTATTTTTTTTCTATCTCTGTATCTCTGGAATAGATTTCTATATATGTATGTATTACAACATAAAAATATATATTTATCTCTGCATCTTTACAGTTCTTTAATCTCTACATCTATAGATATATGTATATTCTCTACATCTTTACATATCTGTACTGTTACATCTTTGCGTCTCAATATCTCTTTATCTATTTATCTCGAAATCACTATGATTGTATCTATCTACATATTTATGTATTTCTACATCCGTAAATCTATGAATCTCCTCTATATCTTATCATCCCTGTATATCCAAATCCACGATATTCTAAAGTAAATTCTATCCCTGTATCTTCAAATCCACGATAAACTAAATTAAATTCCATCCCTGTATATCCAAATCCACTTTAAACTGAAGTAAATTCCATCCTTGGATCTTCAAATGTTTTCAATTCTATAACTCCTCTTTTTGAAGAGCACTTGAGAAGAACGAAAATGTTTTGAATTTTATTTTATTTATTTTATGTATTTTATGTATATTATGTATTTTATGTATTTTATGTATTTTATGTATTTTTATGTATTTTATGTATTTTATGCATTTTTTGTAACCAGATAATTAGTTTTTCTTAAACTTATGCGTAAAATCAAGACTGGTTGTAATAACGTCGTACCAGTAGTATAGCATAAAGTTCATTATCTCTTTCTGTCTAGTTCAGTATGCTTCTCTGTTATTTAAATTCATCTAAACTTATTCGTCTCTTTATCTTTGTAAAAATCTAATACTCAGAAAATATTTATATATATATATATCACTCTACTCTACAGTATCTCTATATATATTTGTATTTAAATCTATCTATCTATCTAATCAGTGAATATAACAGTGTACAGATACAGTACAGTGTACCCAATACAATAGATTTAATTAAAGGATGCATCGAGAGACATCTGCATATTCATCATACAAACATCATCAGGGGGCCAAATACCCCCCCCCCCCCCTCCAATCAACAAATATCAAGTCATAAGCAAACTCCCCCCCCCCTTTCATTCACGTGATCCTGACTCAAAATTTGGAATACCAAACTATAGGTTACCCTCACTCTAAACTAAACCAGGGGAAAATGCGTTCGGTTTCTTCCATTTGAATTCAATATCGTTTTGTGCTATACTTCAGCAGTTAGTTATTATGTGAACACTGTACAGTGTACATATCTTGACGATTGTAAATACCCGGGAACTGGATGTTATTTACAAAAAAAAGTGAATTGAGAACCAAATCATAATTACATTCTACGAAGAATAAATGTATAATTATTACATCTATCTTAGTAAATAGTAGATATATCTTTTAATCTAGTAATTTATTATTAAGAAATATTTTTTAACAATTTATTATTTTGTTAAATACCTAAATTAACTTTTTTAGTTTATGTAATCTAAGAAATTAGAATAAATTATTCTAGAAATTACAATATTCAAGTAACTACTTCAAAAACTGTTTTAAAAATGCTCATATAACATTTACTTTGATATTACACTTTGGCAATAACATTAAGCATGAAAATTCGATTCATATTTAGTAAAATAAATCTTTCAAATCTCTAAATATATTTGCAACTTAATGTTTCAGACCTTAGAAATATCAATCTATGAATTCTGTTGGATCAAATGGTCTAAAAAGTTTGAAATATCAAAGGTTTACACCATCAGGTTGCAAAGATAAAGGGATTAGAAAAACAGAGCATGCCTATGGTATAAATATAAACAAGTTTATTTAATGAAATTTTCACAAATCAAAACGTTACTTAGGACACCCTGTATCAAAATGATCATTCTTCTCCTCTATAAATTGCAATGTTCTTTTCTGTTTCCCAGAGTTTAACCTAAAAAAGTATATTTTTAAAATGTAAAAACAAAAGATACTTACAATGCAATGCGCATTTAAAACATATTAGATACATTTTTCTACTTTTTTCAATTCTTTCAGCTCCAGGTTAATTAGAAGTACTAGATGAGGGATGATAGAACCTGATCTAGAACTACTGGATTAGGGATAAGCTGGTCTAGAACTACTGGATGAGGGATGAGAGTACTTGGTCTAGAACTACTGGATGAGGGATGAGAGTACCTGGTCTAGAACTACCGAATAAGGGATGAGAGTACCTGGTCTAGAACTACTGGATTTGGGATGAGAGTACCTGGTCTAGAACTACTGGATGAGGGATGAGAGTACCTGGTCTAGAACTATTGGATGAGGGATGAGAGTACCTCGTCTAGAACTACCGGATAAGAGATGAGAGTACCTGGTCTCGAACTACTGGATGAGGGATGAGAGTACCTGGTCTAGAACTTCTGGATGAGGGATGAGAGTACCTCGTCTAGAACTACCGGATAAGAGATGAGAGTACCTGGTCTCGAACTACTGGATGAGGGATGAGAGTACCTGGTCTAGAACTTCTGGATGAGGGATGAGAGTACCTGGTCTAGAACTACTGGATGAGGGATGAGAGTACCTGGTCTAGAACGGCTGGATGAGGGATGAGAGTACCTGGTCTAGAACTACTGGATGATGAAAGAGAGTTCCTGGTCTAGAACTACTGGATGAGGGATGAGAGTACCTAGTCTAGAACTACTGGATAATTGATGAAAGTACCTCGTCTAGATGATGGATGAGGGATGAGAGTACCTGGTCCAAAACTACTGGATGCAGGATAAGAGTCCCTGGTCTAGAACTACTGGATGCAGGATGAGAGTACCTGGTCTAGAGCTACTGGATGAGGGATAAGAGTACCTGTTCTAGAACTACTGGATGAAGGATGAGAGTACCTGTTCTAGAACTACCGAATAAGGGAAGAGAGTACCTGGTCTAGAACTACTCGATGAGGGATGAGAGTACCTGGTCTAGAACTACTGGATGAGGGATGAGAGTACCTGGTCTAGAACGGCTGGATGAGGGATGAGGGGATGAATCTGGTTCCAAATAAAAATGACCAAATTCTCTGCAGTACTACATCTACCATTCTTAAACCAGTCTACTTCCCTGCATAGTGACATTGTTATTTTTATTATTCTTATCATTATTATTATTTTTATTTTTATTATCATTATTATCATTTTTATTATTATTGTTATTATTATTATTATTATCCATATCCTCATCATTATCCTTATCCTTATCATAATCATTATAATTATATCATTATCATTATTATCATTATTATTATTCTTATCCTTATCCTTATATATCCTTATCCTTATCCTTATCCTTATCCTTATCCTTATCCTTATCCTTATCCTTATCCTTATCCTTATCCTTATCAATTATCATTATCATTATCATTATCATTATCATTATCATTATCATTATCATTATCATTATCATTATCATTATCATTATCATTATCATTATCATTATCATTACCATTATCATTTTCATTATCATTATCATTACCATTATCATTATCATTATCATTATCATTATCATTATCATTATCATTATCATTATCATTATCATTAGTATCAAGAAAAATATTAAATCATTTAATACGTAAACCTAATTCTAATAAATTATTTTGAAAGTGAAGCTTTTATAAAAGATATTTTTTGACGTTCATGATCATTTCAATAATTCAACCATTGAAAATATAACATGAAAAGATAATACTTACTTATCAATATTTCTGTGATCTAGCAGGTTCAGAACATTTTCGTTTAAGATAGTTTTAATATCAGTGATATTCATTACCATTCCTGTTTCCCTGAAGTATATATATATATTGAATTCATCACTTTCCCTGTATCCTTGAATATAGTAAAGAAGAAAAATGTAATCTAGCAAAAGTTACGAGAAATTGACGTAGATATTGGATTTATGATCAGTATTAATCTCCAAATCTTTTAGTTTTTGTAATAAACTTTTAATTAACGCTTTTTATTACTTAAATTATTGAAAAGGTTCAATCGACGTATGTTTAGCACTTAAATATCGTTTACATAATTTAAAATCCTCAAAATTATTTCTAAAATGAGTTCTAAGAAAAAGTTTTAATAAGATAGCTGAAAGTGAAGCTTGTCAAAAATGTGATTAGATAGTTCGGGGAAAGTATTTAAAACATTTTTATTATTATACACCATGAATCCTTTTATAATATTTGATTCATTAAAATTGGGGTTTCCGACGCAATTAAAAAATTAATTTGCGCCGCAATTTTTTAGTTTAATGCGTATTAAAATCTTTGTGCATACTGCGCTATCCCGCGCAAAATTTTTTATTTTAATTCTGTATTCTTGCCTTTCTAACAAACCTGTGCAAGGTTTAGAGTTTATAATAATTATATTATTCTGTATTCTTGTCTTTCTAACAAACCTTTGCAAGGTTTAGAGTTTATAATAATTATATTAATCTGTATTCTTGTCTTTCTAACAAACCTGTGCAAGGTTTAGAGTTTAAAATAATTATATTATTCTGTATTCTTGTCTTTCTAACAAACCTTTGCAAGGTTCAGAGTTTAAAATAATTATATTATTCTGTATTCTTGTCTTTCTAACAAACCTTTGCAAGGTTTAGAGTTTAAAATAATTATATTATTCTGTATTCTTGCCTTTCTAACAAACCTTTGCAAGGTTTAGAGTTTTAATTATATTATTCTGTATTCTTGTCTTTCTAACAAACCTTTGCAAGGTTTAGAGTTTATAATAATTATATTATTCTGTATTCTTGCCTTTCTAACAAACCTTTGCAAGGTTTAGAGTTTATAATAATTATATTATTCTGTATTCATTCTTGTCTTTCTAACTAACCTTTACAAGGTTCAGAGTTGATAATAATTATTGTAATAATGTATTCCAGGAGTTTGCATTTCAAGAGTTTGTTTTTCAAGAGTTTTTATTTCAGGAGTTTGTATTTCAGGAGTTTGTATTTCAAGAGTTTGTATTTATGGAGTTTGTATTTCAGGAGTTTGTAATGGTCCTTAATTGACCTCTATTGACCTACCTGTCAGGTTTACCCCGAACTGTGACCTCTAGGTTGTAGTTATGACCATGACCGTGAGGATTATTACATTTCCCAAATATTCTCAGGTTCTCCTGAGCACTCAGTCCAGGGTTATGTAACCTAGAGTTATAAGAATAATTACATTTCTTAAATATTCTCAGGTTCTCCTGAGCACTCAGTCCAGGGTACACCTATAAAATATCTTTCTTTGCATTATAACTTTGGTTGAAGTACAGTCATAGTGTGTACTGTGATCCGAGTTTAGTGTACCAAGGCAATAAGGAAAGGAAAGTTGTGTATTCTCTGCGTACATATTGAAACCAGTTCTCTCTGGGCTGTGTTTGTAAACAAGAACAGATGCATCAGTGTTCTAGTATCCGAGTAGGATAAAAGCATTTAAATTTGATGATTTTGACAATTCCTATAATAGTTTCCTAGGACCAAAAAATTTCATTGATTTTTTTATGTAAAAATGGATCCCATGCCTGGCTGTCACATCCGTCTTGTGTTTACTTTACCGCCCAGATACAGTAAACTGCAGTACTAAAAAAGCGTACACCTCTGAAATAACTATCTTTACATTATACTTCTTTGGTGTGTACTGTGTAGTGTTGTCAACCATTAACATTAAGACCCCCCCCCCCCACAGTTCATGTAATATCGTCTTCAACTTAAATGCTCCTCTCGGAGTCAAGAATCCAAACCAAACAATTTCAGCCCGCCTTTCTTCCTTGTTCTCCGATGACGGAGTTAAAACGTTTATCAATTGTGAACCATTTCAAAGTTAAACAAAAACATTTCTATTTAAAGAATTAGTGACTTTCATCAACATTTAATTGTCAATCTTTTCAGAAGTTTTAATGTATAAAAAGCGTCTTCGGACTTTTCAACAGATAGTCTCACGAATAGGAAAATAGATCGTAAGAATCTTTTCATTATAAATTTGTAAACCCTGTAATAATTATTTATCATTATTCATTTCGTTATTTTTTTTAGGAAATAAAGAGTTTTCTGCATTATCGATTTTGATTCGTGGATTATACCTTGTCTATCTGTTCATCGTCAGAATCTTGTTCCTTTGCGACAACAAGTGTGTACCAAGTATAGTGTGTACTGTGTACCGAGTATAGTGTGTACTGTTTACCAAGTATAGTGTGTACTGTGTACCGAGTATAGTGTGCATTGTGATCCGAGTATAGTGTGTACTCCATCCCATTAATTTAGAAAATGTAAAATTTATTACACTCCTAACTTTCCTGTTGTGCCAGTTAAGGGTTTAAGTTAACAAACTCATTTATTAAACAGGAAAAAATATGATTTTTGACATCAAATTATATTTTACAAAAAGCTAAAGAACTTCTGTCGCTTTTAAAAGAAAAAAAGAACTTTTTTTGGGAATTCTGATACAAATAAAGAAGATTTAAAATTAAAAACATTTAATTTGAAAATATCATTAATTTCGACCAGCAAGCGACAAGAGAAATAATCAAATTCCAAACAAATTAGTTAAAAAATATTATAAAATATAAACTATATACAAATGTGGCGAAAGATAATCGATGACTATAGGTTGTAATATCTGAATGATTTGTTTGAAATTAAATTGATTTTTTACGGTCTAAGTCTTTTCTCCTTATAGACGCAACAGATAGAAGTAAGATTAGTAGCGATCAAAAGCGCTTTTTTTATCGCATTAAGCCTTTCATTTTTCGCGAACACTCCCTTTAAAATAGAATTTAAGTATCTATACATTTTACATATAGAAGCTTCCCGCAATTTTCCAGGGTTGTTTCCCCCCTTTCCGCCTGCCCCTTAGCTGTCTCAGAGCCGTTTTACTTTCTAACAAGACTTAAAACTTAGCAAACATAAATTAGATTGGTTAAATGTTTTCCTTCCATTTCACAGTTTTATGAGTCCCACTACATAAAAGTTATGAAATTGAGAGTAAATAACCATTTACCTTCCTCATCCTCAATTTTAATACTTTGGTATCTTGAGTATTTCAAAATATTGGTTTTACCTCTTATTAAAAAATATGTTTTTTACTAATTAAAAATTGATTATTAGCAAAGCTTATGCTTAAATGAACTCGGGAATGCATGACAGGCTATCCGAGAATTGATTTAGAGAAAATCAAATAATTATTAAGAAAACTTTTCTATAAAATGATGTTCCAAGGACCAAAAGGTTATTTAGCACAACTGTGTGAAGTACACCTGCAGTATGGAAACAGTACAACAAAATGGTCGTTTTACATTTTTTTCTTGTAAATTCAACTCAATATATATATTCTATTCTCTTTGGTTAAAAACCTTGTTTTAGATTATTGAAGACAATTTGAGAACTATGTCTTAGATCCGGTTGTAAATAAAGTTTATGATAGAACTGAGTGGGATAAGTCTGCAGAATAAAAGAGATGAGTTTACAAAATGAGTGATATTAGTTTACAAAAAATGTGGGATAAGTCCACAGAATAAGTAGGATGAGTTTACAGAGTGTGTGGGATAAGTCCACAGAATAAGTAGGATGAGTTTACAGAATGAGTTGGATGAGTCTACAGAATGAATCGGATGAGTCTACAGAATGAGTGAAATGAGTCTACAGAAGAAGTAGGATGAGTTTATAGAATGAGTGGATGAGTCTACAGAATTAGTGGAATGATTACAGAATGAGTGGAATGATTACAGAATGAGTGGAACGAGTCTATAGAATGAGTGGAATGAGTACAGAATGAGTGGAATACGTACAGAATGAATGGAATGAGTCTACAGAATGAGTAGAATAGAAAACTTGCAAATATTTTGCAGATTTCAATTTTCACTGAATGTTTCTGATATTTCTATAAATGGTTTAAGGACTCGACTCGACACAAATAGAGAACAATTTCAGAAATTGAATTTAAGATTTTAGTTTCCACTTTCCGGAGCATTTAATTCAAAATCAATGAAAACTCTCAAATTTAAATTATATTTATCTAAAAATAGTATAAATCTAAAGTAATTTTCAATTATTGAATACCAAGAAAATCCAGGGGGCGGAAACGTCATGTGTGTGTGTCTGTACCAAAAGGGTGTGTGTAAGGAATACCGAACCGAAGGCGTGTACTGTAGGTATATACAGTACATAAGAATCTCGGTATTTGTACAGTCTAGGAGAGTACATTTGTTTATTGTTAACAGTTTACTTAAAAATAAGTTTAATATACATGTAATATATTATTTACATATTTATTCAACACTATAAAGCCAAATTTTCATGCAAAGAATATAATTTGATTAAAGTTTATAATTCACTACTCGATATTCAAGTTTAATTATAATTGACAACATTGTTCTGCAATTTCCTTGACTGTAGTCATATTGTGTGTCGGAACTCGTCTGCAAAGCAGTGCGACTGGCTTTCTCATGCCAGACCAGCGCCATTTCCCTTCTATTTATTCCTATTCCCTGGAAACTAAACAATCGCTACCAAAAAATGTCTCACTATACCTATATCTTTGCAACCTTTTAAGACCTTAGATATGCCAAAATATGAAATCTGGAAAATCAATTTGTATAGTGTAAGTTTGAAATGTAGAGGTATTGCACCATCAGGTTGCAAAAATATTAAATTTACTTCCTGGTTTAGAAAAAAAGAACCTTTATTTAGAAATAAAAAAACTACTTCCGAACTTAAAATATTAAATATTATCAAAATCTTTAAAATGATGAAATAATTAAAATAAACCTATGTGCGGCACTGAATGATTCCCGTCTAGTGATATACACCGTCATATTTTCTAAATCATTCAAATAATTATCAATCTTTTAATTTACAAAAATCTAAATATTATTTGTTCACATTACCTTGTTTCCTATAACACCAACCATCTCTCTTATTTGTTTTTGTTAACATTTATAAAAATTATGTTGACAGAAAATAGCTGAGATTGTTCAAATAATTTTTAAGCCATCGCTTTTCACATCAAAGGTTCACAAGGAACAAGGCAAGGTTAATCGCATAAAGCCTATCAATTAAGGCCGAATCACCAAAAAAGGAAAATTCAATGAGGAGGACAATTTTTGTTGTAGTTTTACTAAGCAGCTTTAAAATAATGTAATAACCAAAGAAGAGCACAAAAATGAATTTAACAACAGTGCTTAAAATTCCACAATATAAAGAATTTTCAACTACATCTTGTTGTGTATGTTGTTCAAGTATGGATGGAGGACTGGAATTCAGCTGATTCTATAGTATTAAGGGGGGGGGGGAGCAACAAGTGGTCGGAACCTGGGCCTAGGGGAGTATATGGGTAGGGATAGAAATAAAATCAACTAGTTTTACACAGAATTTATATCCGAGCTATATCCCAAGTATTACATATTATATCCATGAAGAAAAAAGTCAATATTGTTATTTTATCATAGTCATTATAATATCATTATCATCATTATCAATAATATAATTATTATAATATCATTATCATCATTATCAATAATATAATTATTATTATTATTATTATTGCATTATAAATACCATTATTATTATTATTATTAACATTATTATTAATATTAGCATTAATTATCAGTATAGTTGTGTTTATATATTGTACAAAGTAAATACAGTTCATTGCTTGCCAAGATTATTAACCCTTTTGTTTTCTTAAGACTGATCTGGGGGAAAAATGCGAAAAATATTCAGACAAACATTTATTTTTTGTGATACAGGGTGTCCCACGAAACATGAAAGTTGCTGAATAGTTTTGAATGTCTTCACCCATGGCCATATACTGTATTAGATATTATACACTTTTTGCAGTTTATTTATTTTAAAAAACTATACTCAAACATATTTTATTTAGAAATTAATTTTACTATAATATGGATGCCATAAAATATGTATTATTATTCTCTTTGGTAACAAACAACTTGAAATATTATGGAAGAAGACATTTTTAAACAATTCACAAATTGTCATGTTTCGTGGGACACCCTGTACCTATAACTTGTATTCCAAGGAAAAGTGCATCTTACTTGATTTAACCCTGAAAAGGCTGGGATGGAGAAAGGGGGGAGGGGGATATAAACAAAGTTACAAGAATTGCGAGTTTGCAACAAAATCTTCAAAAATCTTTCTTAAAAGTCAAGTATTTTTATGGTTTATGTTTGAAAGATTTGGGCCCTATGAGTAAAATTCTGAAGTGGAAACCCCCCTTGTCTTTTTGTGGTTAAATACAGGGTTAACCACAAAGGATGAGACTTCAAAGACGAATGGACAGACTTTACATTGCCTGTTTTCTTAGATTCTTGATTCCCTTCAACTGTTCCCTGTTCCTCCTTATCCTAAACCATGAAATAAGCCATTAGAAGACTATATTTAAGGCAGAAGACTTAATTTAATCGTGGAATCGTCATATTTTAAGAGTTCACGTCGTCTTTACAGTCTCACCCTTTGCGGGTAGCCCTGTAGCTTTTACTCTTGAAGAGGGGATTTTAAATACAAAAAATGTCCAGATATAACCAGATATAACCAGATATAACCAGATATAACCAGATATAACCAGATATAACCAGATATAACCAGAAAACTCTGAGAAAAGGAAGACGACTTTATTGATGCTGTTACTAAGCAAATAGGGTTAAAAACATACTTCTTAGATCAATATGGAAACATTAGAAAATTGATGATTCTAAAATATTTTTGACAATTCTAAAAAAGTTTGAAGGTTTTGCACTTGTTTTGACACTTTTTCAAATATTTAATTTAATTCTACGAATTTACGTCACAAAAACAGATTTCAAAAACTGCAAACAGAAAGTTTGGTCTCGACTAACTATGTACATAATGTTCAATATTTTAAAAACTCCGGAAATAAAAACTGCGGAAAAACAAACCACGGAAATACAATTACTACGGAAATGCAAACTACGGAAATAAAAACTACGGAAATACAAACTACGGAAATAAAAACTACGGAAATACAAACTACGGAAATAAAAACTACGGAAGTACAAACTCCTCCGAAATGCAAATTACGGAAATACAAATTACGGAAATACAAACTACGGAAATACAAACTCCTCGGAAATACAAATTACGGAAATACAAATTACGGAAATACAAACTACGGAAATACAAACTACGGAAAAGCAAACTACGGATATACAAACTCCTCGGAAATACAAATTACGGAAATACAAACTAAGGAAATACAAATTACGGAAATACAAACTGCGGAAAAGCAAACTACGAAAATACAAACTCCGGAAACACAAACTACGGAAATACATACTACAGAAATACAAACTACATAATTAAAAACTCAGGAAATACAAACTTTGGAAATACAAGATCAGGAAGTACAAACTCCGGAAAGACCAACTACGGAAAGACCAACTCTGGAAAGACCAACTCCGGAAAGACCAACTCTGAAAAGACCAACTACGGAAAGACCAACTCTAGAAGTACAAACTCCGGAAAAACAAATTACGGAAAGCTACCAATAACGAAAAGACTTACTCTGAAAAGACCAACCATGGAAAGACCATCTCTGGAAAGACCAACTCTGGAAAGACCAACTCTGGAAAGACCAACTCTGGAAAGACCAACTCTGGAAAGACCAACTCTGAAAAGACCAACTACGGAAAGACCAACTCTAGAAGTACAAACTCCGAAAAAACAAATTACGGAAAGCTACCAATACCGAAAAGACTTACTCTGAAAAGACCAACCATGGAAAGACCAACTCTGGAAAAACCAACTATGGAAAGACCAACCCTGGAAGTACAAATTCCGGAAAGACAAATTACGGAAAGCTACCAAAAACGGAAAGATTAACTCAGAAAAGATTAACTCTGGAAAAACCAACTCTGGAAAGACCAACTCCAAAAAGACCAACTCTGGAAAGAAAAAAAACGGAAAGACCAACTCCGGAAAAAAACACCAGAAATACCAACTTCGGAAAGACCAACTACGGAAAGACCAACTCCGGAAAGACCAAATCTAGAAAGACCTAATCGGTTCAGTCGTTTTGACATTAATTAGATACAAGACAAGTAAGTTTATATGTATATATATAGATTAGACAACCATTAATATATGGTAATTGTGCCTTACTATTGTAAAAACCATAAATATATATATGGTAAATGCCTTATTATTGTAAAAACCATAAATATATATAGGGTAAGTGCATTATTATTGTAAAAACCATAAATATATATATATGGTAAGTGCATTATTATTGTAAAAACCATAAATATATATATGGTAAATGCATTATTATTGTAAAAACCATAAATATATATATGGTAAGTGCATTATTATTGTAAAAACCGAAAATAATTTCTAAAGATTTGATTCGTAAACTAAGATTCGTGCTTACATTGCATTGTGAAGATCAAGTTACATGCAAACCATACAAATATTTAATATATTTTCTATTTTCCAGGTCTGGCCAGAAACTCATAATTACAAATAATTACAAAGTAATCCGGCAAAATGATGCAAGCAATGGAGTCTTTAACAACAAGCGGATTTAACTTTTTCATTTTTCCAATCCTCGTTTCTTGATTTTTCTTTGTACAGAACTTGTTCTCCTTTCTAATTTGTCGATTACATTTGGGGGTTAGGGTGTCGTCGAGTTCAACTACAGAGCCCGTGATGAGTTGATTCCCCCCCCCCCCACGTTCGTTGTGAATCTCCCGGGTTGATTTATTCACTGTAGTTTATTTTATTTAAGTACGCACAGTAAAAATGTGCAGTTAGACCAACAAGGTCTAATTGTAAAGAATTATTTTTAGAAATATTTTGAGTGTCATAGAATATTTTATTATTTGAAAATGTTCGACAAATATTTTTAAATTCAAATTTTTATCAAAATCATACAGAAAATTGAAGTAGTAATGTCTCTTAAATATAAAAATGATTTATGAAAGACAAGCGTGTGTAGTGAGCCAACAATTTATATGTGTCTGATGACAAAATGATTAAAGTAATTATATTCGTATCAATTGTGCGCAATCTATCCAAAGATCTGTGCGCGTACAAGCCTGTAATCTTATTAGATATGAAGGGTCAAGAATGTAGGGCGCGTGGAGATTTAAGGGGGAGGGGCTGTAGACGTAGGGAGCATTTAATTCAAAATCAATGAAAACTCTCAAATTTAAATTATATTTATCTAAAAATAGTATAAATCTAAAGTAATTTTCAATTATTGAATACCAAGAAAATCCAGGGGGCGGAAACGTCATGTGTGTGTGTCTGTACCAAAAGGGTGTGTGTAAGGAATACCGAACCGNGAGTAAGGAGTAAGGAGTAAGGAGTAAGGAGTAAGGAGTAAGGAGTAAGGAGTAAGGAGTAAGGAGTAAGGAGTAAGGAGTAGAGAGTAAAGATTAAGGAGTATGGAGTAAGGAGCAAGGAGTAAAATGATTTAAAATTTTATCGTGAATTATGAATTATTAATTATTTTAAATAAATCGCACATATCGGGCCACCCTGTGTGACATACATAAACGCAGTTTTATATTAAATATCCAGTTCTAAATTCCGTACGGTCGTCTCTGTCGTCTCCATCTTTTTTTGTGGTAACCCTGTAAGTTGAAGAGCTTAACCTTACAAGAAGACCTATTCTAAGAGTTTCGACCATATATTTTCTGCAGACTTCACATCGGTTAAAATCTCACCACTTGACGCAAGAATACGCAGTCTAGCAGATTTGCACAGAATTAGCAGATGTTAAACTGCAAAATTGGCGCGACGATGAGATATTCACAGTTCACTTAGAATCTAATTGCTTTCTATTGCTGAAACAAGATAGGCCTAATCTTTTATATGTTTACCAGTCTCAGGGCTTCCTGGAGGGGGAAGGGCAAGGCCTACTAGGATAGGGGGGAATGAAAATCTACCCCCCCCTCTCCCCCTCCCTCTTCTTAAGTCCTTCTTTTATTACGCTACCCCTCTAACTCATTTATTGCATGATTATTTGTTCAACTTTTCTGCAAAATATCTTCTCTTCCTAAATCCTTTAAATCTTCTTAAATTATCTAATTCTTTCTAATTTCTCTTCCACTATTATTATCATTTATATTGCACACATTACATAGGCGGTTTCAGGGGGGGAGGTTGGCAGTCTATTACCCCCTCCTGAGTGAACTAGATTTTTACAAAGTTAGTTCTCATTTAAGCCATAACTGGTCAACCTGGGAAAAATTGTGATGCATCCAAAGAGGCTTGCCTTAATTTCGGACATCAGTGTTTTAAATACCTTTAATTCAATTATTTTAATTATTTTAAACTGGAATAAAGGAGGATATTTTAATTTTTTTTAAATTTTGAACAAAAATTCCTTTTTACCTTCAACCTTCTTTTGTTTTTTTTAACTCTAAAAATAAACTTAGAAACTACTTGCAGTCTCCTGCAAGACAAATTAGGAAGACTAATAGCAGGAAATAAAAAATAAGTTCCCTTCATTAGAATAATATGATATGTATAATGTTAATGTATGAATTTCAATCAATATTATTTTTTCGATAAGTATATGGATTATTAAGACATTTGGCTACCCTATACTATAAAGAAACTGTAAATTTTGTGGTGTTAGGGCGGTAAATAGAACTTTTTAGCATTTATTTATATATTTTTTTGCCGCCCCTCTCTAAAATCCAGAAACCGCCCTTGGCCCACAATGAAGGAAAAATAAATACAACAAAAAGATTATACAGAGTGCCTGAGTAAGATTTTACTTTTTAGTTGTTAAATGAAAACAAACAAATTAACTCTTTAAATCTTTAATATGGAAATATGTACGTCCGTGTGTGTGTGTATGTTTACCAAACCAAATAATACAACTTAGATAAATGTAAAAAAAACATTTGTAAAAATTCACAACTTTTCATTCGAAATCTCACAATCATCTTTATTTTCAATCCAAATCTCCATTATTAATTAATCCGCCTTTTCATTTATTGTATAATCCTACCTTAGTTCATGTTTATACATAGATTCTTTTCACGTACTTAAGTACTAAACTGATCTGTTTTATACAAGTCATACAAGGTGTCTCTGAAAAAAGTGTGTTTAGGCTTTTAGCCTATCTTCGGAAATAAAACCGAGCCATTTTGAATATCAGGCCTAATTTTGAAGGTTAAAACAGCATTTTAAAGAAAAATGTCTCATGGAAGACCCCCCCTTCCTGGAAATTGTATCTACTGAAACAGTTTTCAAAACAATACAACGATGTTTAGTAGGCTAAAAACAATACAACGATGTTAAGTGGGCTATAAACAATACAACGATGTTTAGTAGGCTAAAAACAATACAACGATGTTTAGTAGGCTAAAAACAATACAACGATGTTAAGTGGGCTAAAAACAATACAACGATGTTAAGTAGGCTAAAAACAATACAACGATGTTTAGTAGGCTAAAAACAATACAACGATGTTAAGTGGGCTAAAAACAATACAACGATGTTAAGTAGGCTAAAAACAATACAACGATGTTAAGTAGGCTAAAAACAATACAACGATGTTTAGTAGGCTAAAAACAATAAAACGATGTTAAGTGGGCTATAAACAATACACCGATGTTAAGTGGGCTAAAAACAATACAACGATGTTATTAGGCTAAAAACAATACAACGATGTTAAGTGGGCTATAAACAATACAACGATGTTAAGTGGGCTAAAAACAATACAACGATGTTTAGTAGGCTAAAAAAAGCCTAAAAACACTTATTTCAAATCCACCTTGTAGAGGGAATGGTTAGCCTGTGTTATCTTGTTACCGGCTCAACCAATCTGTGTTACTATGGTACGGGCTCGACCAATATGCAGTGAACGGGTACAGGCTCGACCAAACTGTTTTGTTTGTTTTTACTTTTAATGAGATGTTTTCCTAGTTTTTTACTAATTAACAAGAAAATAATTAGTGTTGTAGTGTGTGTGATGATGGGGGTCTTTTAACTTCCAAGGCAACAATTTACATAAGTTTATCCGTAAGAGAAAACTTTTTTTGTAAGCAAGTATGGTTGTTGCTTGGTGCACTTAAATAAAAAGAGAGCCCCCCCCCCCACCCACTAGAAAGAAATTCCAAAATATTTTCCTTAAGAAAATAGAGATATTGAAGTTTGCAACAGCATATTCGGTCCCCTCCGCTGGAGGAAGATGGGGGAGGGGGCAATTCGGCCATGAGCCCAGCAGTATCCTTCTAGTCTCGAAAACGATTCCGCGGGGTTCGGGCAGGGTTCTTATAACTACCTGGGTTCAAACAGAATATTGCTGGGCTCATAGCCGCATAGCCCCCTCCCTCGCTGGAGCAAGGCCAACGAAGGGAAATTATTTCCAATGGAGGGAAAACACATTTTTTATTGAATGTTTTTGGATTCTCCATTCCTCCGCCTCACCACGTTCATTCATCGCCTCCGTCTGAACTCCCTTCCCTTGCTCCTCTCTATCGCGGTTCATATACTGGTAGTAGAACGGCGGAACAAGTTCTTTCGCCTTCAGATCAGAACTTGACTCGACTTTGTGTCCGTGGACCGTCTCAAACCTGTAATATCCGATTCTCCAGTGACTGATGCTACATCTGCCCTTAGAGGTCGCGCGTCCGCCTCTCTGCACCTGCAAGAAACCACCAGAACATTCCTCCGCCGTGAAGTTTCTATCTCTACCAAACTCTCCTAACTCAATATGAAACAATTAGCAGATAAAATCCCTACAGACAAGTCCGAGGAAGAAGTTCCTGCTCCGCCTTGACTCCGCCGTACCTTCTTGGTAGAGTAATGTGGCGGAAGACGATCCCTAGGATTTCTATAGAACATTACGCAGTGTAGAGATTGAACCAATCCAGCTGAACAAAATATATCCACGTTTTCTCTGTATATAATATATAGTTTTTTTTAAAGTTAATTAATAAACTTTAGTCATTAAAACTTGTTTTTATTGAGCTAAAATGGCAACAATCACTGAAAATTGTTCACCAACAAATGAGACCAAAGGTTTGTTTTCTGATTTCCAAAGACCACGAAGAGACATTTTATTAAGTATTTTATTCTAGAATCTGGAACTTATAGAATATGTTAAATGTTTAAGTAAAATATGGACTGAATCTCTAAAATTAATTTCTTATTTCTACTTGTACCGACCCCACCTCAAGGTACCGGGTCGACCTGTTTCTCCGTTCTCCTTCTCTCTGGTCTCTCTCTAGAACCGCAGTTTACATCCCATTCTCTTCTCTCCAGTTTAGGTTTAAGGTTGGAGAAGGATGAACAGGACTTAAACAAACATGATCCAAACTTTATATTCTATAGTTTACAATTTTAAACCTGGAACCTAGAACCCAAGTGCAGTGAGTGAGCAACAAAATGAAATCTTCAATTAATAAAATTCTTCTTGTAAGTAAATTTCCTCGTAGTATTTCCAGTTTTTAATCATATTTTTTTGGCATGTATTATGAACAATTTTGTTTGTTACAATCAGATTCTTACTTCTCGTTATCCAGACATATATGAATTCACCACCCCCCCCCCCCCACAAAAAAAAGATTTTTATTTTTAAAAGACAATTTAAAAAATGTTATTAATTAAAAAAAAAGATTTTGAAAATAAAGATGTATTTTTGTTTTTCTTTTGCGGAAATCGAACTTAACACAGATATATGATGAGATATATGTATAGGTTTACAAAAAAAAAAATTTGACTGATTATTCAAAACATATTCGGGTTCAAATCAATGAAATCAAAGAATATTTTACTTTGCATTAGCAACAAAAAATTTGGTTTTTATTTTTTGTTTTAATTTTATCGGTATCATCTAAAAATAGTTTTACGAATTAATTAAAAAATTTTGAGAAAGCATTTAGTTGATTTACAATATACATTGTTTTTATACAATTCATGGAAACTGAAATATTTTAGATGAGTAGGAAAATTGGCAATATTTTGTAAAAACTTGTACAATGGACCGTGTATACTCTAATATACGCATTTTTCTTAAGTATTCTAAGCACTTACACTTGAAAGTACTTTGTCAATGTAATCTCAAGTGATTCTAAATTAAAAAATACAGAAAGAGACTTTTTCTCAAGCAAAAATTAAAAAGTAATACTTGTTTATCTATCTTAAAATTGATTATCTTTAAATGTGGTTTCTTTGATCAACAATGACTTTTATGGCTGAAAACTGATTATTTTCAGTTGTGGTTTTTTTTTGCAGAGGAGACATGAAGAACATATTTAGAATTCAACTATTTTAAAGATATAAAAGCAGAATGGGGCAACTCATAAAGAAATAACAATTTCAGTAGACGGGTAATTGTTGTGAAAATAATTAAATTTAAAAACATTTATTTTTAATACTTTTTTTAGACTTTCTTTAAAACTTTTATGCTTAGTTTTAATTAAATATTTCAGTTTTGTCACATTTTGCACATTATATTTATTGTTTTTATTGTGATTTTAATTAATTTAATTTTATGTCAAATTTTAATTTATATTTATCTTGAAAATGATGAATCAATTTTAAATGATACTTTTTTATTTTCCAATTTCTGAACAGACTAAAAAGTTACAATGGATGGAAAATTTATCGTTTGAATATTTCAGATTTAAACTTTTTCGACTTTATTTTATTGCCTGGTGCACTTATATACACAGTATATATGTCACAAACATTTTCATAATAAATCACAAGGAAACTGGATTCTAAATTTACATTAAAAAAACACTTTAAGGGACTGTTGATGTATTTTCAAGGGATCCTCCATTTATAGAGGGGCAGTTTCGATTCATAACGGTACCTTGGTACCTTGTCAAAAAAAATATGATTATTATCTTCTCTTTGAGATATTTTTTTCTATCTATTTAAATCTAATATATTAAAGTTAAGAATAAATACACAATCCCTTTAAATATAATATATTAAAGTTAAGAATAAATGCACAATACCTTTAAATATAATATATTAAAGTTAAGAATAAATAATCTCTTCCTTTAAATCTAACATAATAAAGTTAAGAATAAATAAAATCTCTCCCTTTTAATCTAATATATTAAAGTTAATATTAAATAATAATTCCTTTACTTATAATGTATTTTTGTTAATAATAAATAAAAATTTTCTTTAAATCTAATATACTAAAGTTAAGAATAAGTAATTAATTACTTTAAATCTAATATATTAAAGTTAGAAATAAGTAATCAATCCCTGTAAATCTAATATATTAAAGTGAAGAATAATTAATCAATCCCTTTAAATCTAATATATTAAAATCAAGAATAATTAAACAATCCCTTTAAATCTAATATATTAAAGTCAAGAATAATTAAACAATCCCTTTAAATCTAATATATTAAAGTCAAGAATAATTAATCAATCCCTTTAAATCTAATATATTAAAGTCAAGAATAATTAAACAATCCCTTTAAATCTTACATATTAAAGTTATAAATAAAAATAAGTTAACAGTCCCTTTAAATCTAATACATTAAAGTCAAGTGTTCCTTAAGGTAGTAAATTATCCAGCCCACCATATATTTACCACGAGAACATTGAGAACTAGAAAATTAGAGTTTAACATTTAAAGAGAAACATTTCTACAATTCCTTCAAGATAAAGTTGGAAAATTCTAAAATCTCGTGGAAAAATCAGACTTTCAGAGATAAGATAAATTATGATAATTTTAATAGATGGGAATAGATACTATGGGATGGGAATAGATACTATGGAATGGGAATATATACTATGGAATGGGAATAGATACTATGGAATGGGAATATATACTATGGAATGGGAATAGATACTATGGAATGGGAATAGATACTATGGAATTGGAATAGATACTATGGAATGGGAATAGATACTATGGAATAGGAATAGATACTTTGGAATGGGAATAGATACTATGGAATGGGAATAGATACTATGGAATGGGAATAGATACTATGGAATGGGAATAGATATTATGGAATGGGAATAGATACTATGGAATGGGAATAGATACTATGGAATGGGAAAAAATATGGAAATAAATAGAAATAAAAATCTAAAGGAAATGTTCAAAAAAAGTATGTTAAATGACAGGATAGTTATAACCATAGTGCTTTAGAAATGTTGAAATACGATTAAAGTTTAGTGTTCTCAGTGTTTTAGAAAGGTTGAAAGGTGGTTAAATTATGTTGAAGACAGGATAGTTATAACCATAATGCTCTAGAAAGGAAGAAATACGGTTAAAGTATGTTGGAGTTCTTCTAGAAAGGATAAAATACAGTTAAAGTATGTTGAAAGACAGGATAATTATATTCTGAGTGCTCTAGAAAGGATGAAATACGGTTAAAGTATGTTGAAAGACAGGATAATTATATTCTGAGTGCTCAAGAAAGGATGAAATACGGTAAAAGTATGTTGAAAGACAGGATAGATATTTGCTCCTCTAAACTGTTGAGGAGAAAATTTGCATTTCTTACAAAAATATTATTAATAAGCTTCCTCACAACACAGGTTCTCTCCGCTAACTACTAATAACCGTCTCCACCTACAGCCAACTTTAAGAGTTTGCCAGACCTCGGAAATTTCAAACTTTGTAGTTTTAGTTTCTGAGCTGACTAAAACTATCCGGATTTATCCGATATCTCTTTTAACATTAGAGCTAGAAACGATCTCTGAAATTTAAATATCCAGTGCACAAGGTTAAATGGTCGAGGCCTGGGCACAATTGAAAGTCAGTCACAATAGTTAATAAATAGCATTTCACAACTGTGAACGAAATATGGATTTGCGAGATCGTTGAACTGAGTACTGTACCCAATACCAATCCTCTCTTTTCATCCCCCCCCCCTGAAAAAAATGATTGTAATGGACTTTCTCCTTGTTGCTACATTTCAGAAAAATTTATTTCATAATAATTTTTTAACTTAAAGGGAGTGACCGGCTATGTAAGGTAATTGAACTGAGTATGCAGTGTTGTCGAAAACTTCTTTAGGATTCATTTGAGATATATTTCACTTTTTAAAGATCTGTAAATCCTGAGTTTGAGCGCAAATTCGACGTTCAAAACTCCTGATTTGGGGGTGGATACGCTTTCAGAATTAGTTTTTTTAAATTATTAAATAACGACAACGAAAAATAAAGTAAAAATTATACAGTAATCTAATGAGATGGCTAGGAACATATTTCACAAAAGAAATTTGTCAATAAATCAATGCTAAAATCGATTATTTCGTTTTCATTATTATATTGAATTTCTAATTTAACCCTTCCCATCCCTTCAGTAAACCATTCCCATCCCTTTAGTAAACCCTTCTCACCTCTTCAGTAAACCTGGCCTTCTCACCCCTTCAGAAACCCCCTTCCCCCTTCAGTAAACCCTTCCCACCACTTTTGTAAACCTTTCACATTCCTTTAGTAAACCCTTATCATTCCTTTAGTAAACCCTTCCCATCCCTTTAGTAAACCATTCCCATCCCTTTAGTAAACCCTTCCCGTCCCTTCAGTAAACCCGACCTTCCCACCCCTTTGGTAACCCCCCCTCCCTTTAAGAGAAAAATGGAAATATTAAAAATGCAAGAGATTTTTTAGTCATTTAATCTTAATATCAGTAAATTTTGTTGTTAAGAGTCTTCTCGCTAAACTTAGCTAGTTAAATTATGGCAATTAAATAGTAAATATAAAGGTTCACCTTTTTTAAGATCTTTAATTATATATATAAATCTTTATCTTAATCATTCTTATTAATTTCTTCACAAAACTCTTCAAAAGAATTCAAATTTTTCCAGCTTAGCCCGACCTGTTTCTCCGTTCTCCTTCTCTCTGGTCTCTCTCTAGAACCGCAGTTTACATCCCATTCTCTTCTCTCCAGTTTAGGTTTAAGGTTGGAGAAGGATGAACAGGACTTAAACAAACATGATCCAAACTTTATATTCTATAGTTTACAATTTTAAACCTGGAACCTAGAACCCAAGTGCAGTGAGTGAGCAACAAAATGAAATCTTCAATTAATAAAATTCTTCTTGTAAGTAANAGAGTGAGATATGTTCTTTAGACATAATCAGAGTGAGATATGTTCTTTAGACATAATCAGGGTGAGATATGTTCTGTAGACATAATCAAAGTGAGATATGTTCTTTAGACATAATCAGGGTGAGATATGTTCTTTAGAAATAATCAGAGTGAGATATGTTCTTTAGACATAATCAGAGTGAGATATGTTCTTTAGACATAATCAGAGTGAGATATGTTCTTTAGACATATCAGGGTGAGCTAAATTCTCTAGGCTCTATTTTATGCAATCTTGATCCGAATAAATTTGCCAATTTTCTTGTTCCACAAATGATTCTCTTTTATCAGGAATTAACGAAATGTCTTCCATTGTTCTCTCTCTCTATATATATAGTTAATACCAGACTTTCTTGTGCCAAGATAGTGACTGTAAAACTAGAAATTAAGGATTAAGACCAGGGGTGATTTTTAGTAAAGTGTCTGTAATACTAGAAATTAGGGATTGAAATCAGGGGGGGATGATTAAGAAAAAATTTAGATTATAGCAATAAATGCATTTCTTAATGCAATTAATAAAAAAAACCTTTTCGTGTTAAAAAGTTAAAAAAAATGAAATAAAAGCCAAAGTTTGAACTACAAAGCTATAAAAATTCGATAATCTTTAGGCACGTTTATAATTTTGTTCATTCTAGCGTTATAACATTCTTGAAATTTTGATGAATAAAAACTGCAGCAAAGTTTGAAATTGTTAAACTTGAATATTATGTTACGCAATAAAAATAATATTTTCAGCTTTCAGAAGAAACTGGTAGTGATGTTACTATACTGTATCAAATTATCAATATATAGATGCATCCATGATGCTAATATTCTCTACAAATGTATCATGTTTCATGTATCCTGTATCAATATATTAATGTATCCTGCATCCTGTATCAATGTGCCATATATTTTTTATCAAAGTGTCATATATCTTGTATTATGTATTCATGTATCATAACTCCTTGATCAATGTATCATGTATCGTGCCTCATCATTCTATTCTGCATGAATTTATCCTGTATCTTGTATCATGTATCCTATAGGTTGTTTCATATATCCTGTATCCTGTGTCATGTATCCTGCTCTAAAATACCATCAATATTTCCTGCATCCTGATTCCTGTATTCTGTATCATGTATCATGTATCATGTCTACTACTGTATATGTTTGTTTGAAAGAAGTTATCCTGCTGTTTAAGGTTTAGTTAATAGGAAGATGTCCAAGATATCCTTATATATAAACAATTTCAACCCTTCGCCACCGTATTTAGTAACCATCCCCTTCACGCAACATTATATTTTTAACATGCAACCTAGTTTAAACTCTCCCCCTCCCCCTCCTCCTTTAGTAAACCCTTCCCCTCCCTTTAGTAAACCCTTCCCGTCCCTTCCGTAAACCCGTTCTTCCCTCCCCCAAAGACGACATTCACCGTTGCAAGGACACATTTTATATTTTGTGTGTCTTTGAACTGATCTAACTAGGACTGCTACTTTATTTTACATGGCTAGAGAAACATTAATGTCAAGAGAAGGCTGAACGCATAAAAGTATTTGATATAAAACATGGCAACAAGATTTTTATTTAAATAAGTTTAATTTGTAATATTTGACGTTTACGTCCTTCAACTTTACTTTTATTGCGATATTATTTTTCTTTAATCTTTACCGCCCTCTATTTTCACTTTTTTCTGAACCAATCTTATTTATTCATAATTATTAAACGTATTATTCGTCAGAAATCTTATCAAATGGTTTCTTAGAATTATTATTTTCCCCAAACCGTTTTTTAATTACCCAGTAAAAATATAAATAGACATTATCATTAAATAGATATTGGGATGAAAATAACACCCTAAACTTTGTAACTTGAGTAATGTTTAGCAATCTTGCAATACAGTCCCATTAATTTGCAATTAAGTCCTATCAATTTGCAATTTAACCCAATTAATTTGCAATTAAAGATAATATTAAGATATTGGGGCTTTAGTAAGCAAGTAATCTCTTCTATTTTTCGTGCAGTCTCTTCCAGAAAACATGAGACACTCTGGAAAATATTTCGTTTTTCTAAATTTTAAAGGCTAAAAAGTGGCGATAAACTGAAAAAGAAATTTTACTATTGATTAAAAACCTAGCTCTCTAGTAAGCTCAATATCAAAGAAATAAATGGAAAGAATTTAATGATAAACTCCTGGTATTTTTTTACACCTTTTGTTGCCATTTTTAAAGTCAAATAAGCGCAACCATGTTGAGTTACGTTCTTTAGGTTTAGGTGCAATCAGAGTGAGATATGTTCTTTAGGTTTAGGTTCAATCAGAGTGAGATATGTTCTTTAGACATAATCAGAGTGAGATATGTTCTTTAGACATAATCAGAGTGAGATATGTTCTTTAGCCATAATCAGGGTGAGATATGTTCTTTAGGCATAATCAGACTGAGATATGTTCTTTAGACATAATCAGAGTGAGATATGTTCTTTATACAAAATCAGAGTGAGATATTCCAGCTGGCCTTCTCCCTGTCCGTCTCCAAGCTTTATTTCCACAAGTCACAACCAATACAAATCATTATCATATATATGTACTCTTTAAAAGACCGATGTAATTTCGAGTGAACCTCTTTTTATAGAGTGGCATGTCCGATTCACAACGATAACATTATAACTTATGTCTGATCATTTGTAGCTGAGATATCATTGCTTTTCTAGTAAAAAATATAATTTTCAAAAGTGGAATTACTGCAGTAAAAACTCATGAAGTAAATTGTCCGAATTCGACACTTATACGACGACCCATTGTTAAATATGTAAAGACTATATAAGGGTACCATTGTGAATGGAATATGCCCCACTATAAAAGAGTATCACTTTTACCATATTTTTTTAATATTCTGAAAATGAGCCTAAAAATGCCAGACTAAAACCGATTTTTTGCAACTTTTTTGTATTGTGTTTTTATAGCGGAATGAATGAAAAATGTAAAGAATATATTATTTTCATTAATGGCTGAAATCTGTATATAAGATTGTATCCATATTGTAGAAATAATCTTATTCTATTTGTTCTCTTAATGATCTTACGTCAGATTTATTCTTTCATTTATATCTATTTCCTGTTGCAGAGGTTTTCAAAACATCTATTCAATGAAACTAAAAAACTAGGCCAGCAAAGTATACTTTTATATCTTTTAAGAATTTATATAATACAGATAGAAAATTAGGCAAAAAGAGCTTAATGCCCACACTATGAAATATCCAATCTATTAAAAGTCTTATCAATGCAATGTCCTATCTAAAAAAACATCGTATTAATGAAGTGTACAATCTATAAAATGTTTTTTTTAATGGAATATCTATGAAATGTCCCATCTATGAAATGATTTTCTGTGTAATGGGTTTCTTTAAAATGTCCAATATATGAAATGTCTTATTTTTGAAATGTTTCATCAATGTTAAATAGTAATAACCCAGCACCGAAAATATCAATTTCCAAACCAGTTGCCAAATATTTCTAATCAAATGATGCAAGGGTATATCATTTTAAGAATTACAAGGAAGGGGGAAATATTTTTGATGATCTGGAGGTGGGGGGGGAGGTTAAGAAAAATTAAACATAAATAGGCAAGTTTTTTTCATCGTTTTTGATGCTTTTAACCCAAAAATTTATTCATTTCCCCTAATTCTGCGATTAAAACCATTAAAAAATTCCGCTCCGCGCAAACCTTCCTGACTTCTGGGTAAAATGTTTTCCAAAAAAAGGAAGGGCGGAAGAAAAGATTTGACAAGAAAATGAACTCCCCTGGAATAAACCTTTGACACAATAGACAACTTTTCTCCGATTAAAGGAGTTAAACCTCAATTTAAAAGTTTGTCATTGGATTTCGAGTTCAGTCACTTCCCAATCAAAAGTTTTACTCTCAGTTCAGGGTTTTCAAATTGAGTTTCATCTCTTGAGCTCCTTGAGTTTTCCTAACCTCAGAATATCCAGGATTTACGAAGAACTGTAAAATATCGGATTTTAATAAATTCCACTTTTCCAAAAGTTTACATCAACATTACATTTTACAAAAACATCGAAACATTTTTAGGATTCTTTTCGCTTGAAAGAAAATTCTAGAAGAAACCACCAAGGAATTGACAAAATTTTATTTACTTTATGGAATTTCAAAGACAATTTTAAGGTGTTTGTAACACTAACCTTTTTATTTTTAAAATATATTTTTAAGAATATTGAATAAAATAATATAAACGATTTATGGGAAATTTCGACTTCCTTTAGTTTGGATTGAAAAATAATTTTAAAAGATTATTTTATGATTAGTCGAGAGCCAAGAAGCAAATAATAAAGTATTTATTTATATTTGATTTTAAAAATACAAAAAGCCCGCCAATGCACTCATTAATTACATTCAATATAATACTGCTTGCTGACGCAACTGAAAAAGTAAAAAAATGAATCACAATGCTGGGTTAAATACGATGAAGGAACTGAGTTTTTTTTTCCACAACATCTGATAGTGTATTCCTTAAATCTTTGCAACCCGATATCGTAAACCTGTGATATTTCAAACTATGAAATCAGTCATATCAATTAGTCAAAGCTTGAAATATTAAAGGTTTGAACCATGAGGTTGCAAAGATATAAGGATTATTAAATATGAGTTGTTGCAACAACTCAATTCCTTTGCTTTTATTTCGAAAGTAAAATATTTTTTCAGGAACCTTACTTCCTTTATTTATCTAAAGATTTGATTAGATTAGATTAGATTGTGTAGGTTGGGTAAAAACTGTACATGTACTGTAGTGTACTGTACGTTTTCAATTGTCACCGCATGTACAAAAGTTTTATGTTGCAGTTTTTTCCTTTCAAAAAATACATGTTTTATGTTTTCATTTTAAATTCATATTTTAAGAGTTAAAAGATAAATAAAATATTTGTTTAAAAAACAACAGGAGTTAGAAATATCTTAAATCTTCCTTTAGAAAAACATTCACTCCAACAAAATTTAATTGCAAAATTTAATGTTATAATTGTACAATGTACATAAATTTTAAAGTGTTTCCGTGTTTATATTGTACATAGGTGTATCAGGAATGTAAAGTATACTTAAATATAATGTAAATACACCTCTTTTACAAAAAACTTGGTTTTTGGTATGTAACAATTTTCATTGAATCCCGCTTATTTAAAATGTTTAAACCAACTCTTTATAAAGAATGCCGTTTAAAATTTTCATTGGTTCATTAATAAACATACGATACATTCATGTAGTGTACAAGAATTCTTACACAATATTGCTATTTAACAAAATTTTAATTTTGTTTAGATTTTCTTTTTCAAAATTGAAAGTTTTTTGATAAGTTGTATAAGGTACATACAGTTTTATTCAAAAGAAATTCAATTATTTGACATTTATTCATCTTTTGCAGCCAATTAATCGATGTTTTGTTGAATATAAGCGACTTTTTGTTGAATATAAGCGATTTTTTTGTAGCTCAATTTGCAGCTATCTAACTTTAGCTGTCAAATAAGCGATTTTTTTAATATCGTAATTTAGAGTTTGTATTTATAGGATTCCTTGAACTTGTTTTAATCAAAACAATAAGAAAAATTGATTGTAAAAGTTTGGGATATTCCAGGGTCTTGTAAAGTCAATGTTTACCAAAAGATGTTTAATTACAATAGACTTTTCCGCCTTATCTATGGTCTAAGCACATTGGTTTGATGGAAAACATACATTAGGATTTACGTACAGTTTACAATGTTCATCATTTATAATTTATACGTTTGAACAGTACAGTTAAATGGGTTTGTTAAGGTAATGTACAGTATACTCGGCGTACAAGGATGTCCCAGCTGTGAAGGGGAGGGGTCAACTTGTAAACTGGTGGCAGGTCTCTTTACGAAGGTAAACAAAAGGGATTGCTCAGCTATTTGAAAAAAAAACATAACATCCCAAATCGTGTTTATCTCTATGCATACATTTCAGAGGCCCAAAAAACGAGTATAGCGTTATTGCTAGAAAACTTGGAATTTTTGTAAATTTTCGTGGATTTTTATTTATAGGTTCGTTAACTGCCTTCCAATTTGATTGTTTATGATTTTTATAAATCGTCTAAATTTTCTTCCCTCCATTATGAATTTTCTGAAAGATTAATATTACATTTTATTTTCAAATTTAAGGCTGGAACCATATTCATAAATTACAACAATAGGGTATTATATGAATTACTTTTTAAGTGAACAATTCGATTGAACAAAAGAAATATATGAAAAATGTATCAGACCCTGAAGTTCTTCTATTTTTTTAGGGCAAGTTGACCCCTGGGTATACACACATCACAACAATCCCTGTTGGAGCCTGCAGTCTTAATATTACGCTACTTAGACCCTCAGCAAACAGACTTGGTTAGTTCAATATTTTTACGCTAGATGGCATTATTTTGGAATCTTTTTTTGTTCCTCTTTTTTATGCCTTCGTTTGGATAAATTCTGCCTTAATTTCAATTTTTCCAATATATTTTCTCAATTTGAATTTTTTATCCTTTGTGCAGTCCCTTCTTTTACTGCTTTAAATATATTTTGTTATTCATTTTTCATTAAATGTTTCCTTTTTCTGCCTTTTTATCCGCATTCTTTTGACTGAACATTTTCTGTTCCTTTGTGTGCTTATCTTTTTAAAAAAAATTATTTGTCTACGTCTGTTCTTGAGTACGTCTTTTCTTGTATACGTCATTTTTTTGCGTGCATCTGTTCTTGCATACGTCTGTTGTTGTGTACGTCTGTTCTTGTGTAACACTGTTCTTGAGTACGTCTGCTCTTGAGTCTGTCTGTTCTTTGTATACGCCTGTTATTGTGTCTGACTGTACTTTTGTATGCTTGTTCTTGTGTACGTCTGCTCTTCAGTCTGTCCATGTTCTTTGTAGTGTGCACTGTGAATGCCTATTCTTGAGTAAAGTCTGTTCTTGTGAACGTCTGTTCTTTTGTACGTCTTTTCTTGAGTACGTATGTTATTTAGTACATCTGTTTTTAGGTAATCTGTTCTTGTGTATGTCTGTACTTGTGTATGTCTGTACTTGTGTATATCTGTTCTTGTTTACGTCTGCTCTCGTGTCCGTCTGTTCTTTTTAGTGTGTAATGAACGCCTATTCATGAATTCGTCTGTTCTTGTGTAAGTCTGCTCTCGAGTAGTCTGTTCTTTGTAGTGTGTATTGTGAACGCCTATTCCTCTGTACGTCGGTTATTGTGTACGTCTGTTCTTGTGTGCGTCAGCTCTTGAGTCCGTCTCTTCTTTTGTATGTGTGTGTTGTGAGCGCCTATTCTTGAGTACGTCTGTTATTGTGTAGTGTGTTCTGTGTACGCCTGTTCTTGAGTACGTCTGTTCTTGTATATATGTCTGTTCTTGTGTATATGTATGTTTTTATGTAGTGTGTTCTGTGTACTTTTGTTTGTGTGTAGTCTGTTATTGTGTGTGTCTGTCTGTACTTTTATGCCTGTTCTTGAGTACGTCCTCTCTCGAGTCCGTATGTTCTCTGTAGAGTGTACTGTGAACGCCTATTCTTGTGTACGTCTGTTATTGTGTACGTCTGTTATTGTGAACGTCTGTTATTGTGAACACGTCTGTTCTTGTATACGCCTGTTATTGTATACGCATGTTATTGTATACGTCTGTTCTTGTGTACGTCCGTTCCTGTGTATTTCTGTTCTTGTGTATATCTGATCATAAGTCCATCTGTTCTTGTGTAGTGTGTACTGTGTACGTCCGTCCTTGTGTACGTGTTTGTCTTTGTGTATATTTCTGTGAATCCTGTAGAGTGTTGTAATTGAAACAAAATGATTGTGACATAAAAGGGACATTTTCAAATTGAATTTTAAATTAATATTGTATTGTTTCCTTTTTTATCATTTACCTATTATGCACCAAGCAGTTCATGCAGCAGAATAAATTTAGGTTTTCGCGAATTATAACATATTAACATTCCTCCTTCATCTTCAAGGGTTGCAATCTTTGCAAATTTGTGCAGTTTCAAAATATTTAATATTTGCAGAATGTTTCTTTTGCAAAAATAATGTGTTGAATAAAATAAAGAGCTCTGTTTTTACAATTTCGCCGAATCATCTCGATCAGATTCAGAGCCAGGGTTTCCACTTAAACAAATCCCTTGAGTATGGGTAGAGTGTAGGTGCAGGGTGTAGGCTGTAGACACAAATATGTAAAAATACCATTCTTGGGGTTTAAGATATGGTTAAAGGGACAATAGGCATAATTTGAACAAGAGTCTGTCGGATTCAAAACGGTGAATTTTATTAAAATTGTGGGTTCTCTGTAATAATGACTTGCAGATTTTATGCAGTAGAAACAAAGAACGTATTTTACAGAATTATCCCTTTTCAAGATGGAAAATCGAGATATCTTCCACATTATTGATCAGGAAAAGGATTCAAGGGTATCGTTGTGAAACAGACAGTTGGATATTCTTCGTGACTAACTGATATAAAATTATATTTTTATGAAGATGAAAACATGGAGTGCTTAAGTTGTATTTCAAGGAAGGGGGGAAATTACAAAATTAAAGCAAAATATAAACAATAATATTTTGTTGTTTTTATAATATTTGTTGTATAATGGTAAATTGAAAATTGAAAATTGAATAATTGAATATGTTTTGAAATTTTTTGTACAGGTCACATAATTATTTAAAAATTATATTATTTTTTGAAATGTAGATATAACTAGTTTACATAAGATCGCACCCTGATCTCAAAAAAAGCAGAGAGCATAAACTCATACTTAAATTATTAAAAAAGTTATTAATTAGTAATTGTGAACTCGTTATTTACACAGATACATGTATTTTAGCAATAAACTTTATCTTACCTTATTGTAACTCGCTCAAACTCTGCTTTATGAATGATCCATGGCAATATATCGCAAACCTTTGATACTTCAAACCTCTACCTGTTTGATCGGGCAGAATTCAAAGTTTAAAATGACAAAGAACAGAAATAATATTTTGTACATTTCCCGAACTTTTCCACGCTCGAGCTTCAGCTACGCCAGGTTGTTCACTTGGGTCCAACACTAGGGTCTAATGGTTTACGAGTAGTGAACGAAATAATGATTTAGCCAAATCTTTGAAAGCGTGCATTCAGTTCTTTAATTTTGTAAAATAACTGGGTTTTTGTCACAAACGCAAATTTGTTATCCCTATATCTTGAAACTTGGAGGTTTAAACCTTTGATATTTCAAACTTAGATTATTTGATCTAAAAGAATTCATAGTTTAAAATATCAGAGATCATTAACATTGGGATACAAAGATATAGGAATTAGAAAATCATAGTTTTTGGCAAGAACTCAGTTCCTTTGAACTTTTTCCTATATGTTATAAAATTATGTGCTTATCTTATAGTGAAACCATATTTGAACGTTTATAGATTTAAAATGTAAAATTATATAATTCATTACGAAATTAGAAATAAACGATAATTGAATCCCACGTCACTCAGAATCGTAAAAATCATAAAGATCAGCTGAACCCAACTCTCGGGGTTAATACTACTTTTCAAATCTCAATCAGGTGGCAAAGATTCAAAATTTTAAAAATCCAAATATTTTTTTTCCCCTAGGTTTGGGTGAACTGAATGATGATTTGTTTATAAACCCCTCCGGAAACTCCTCTAAGACGGGCCTGTATTATGCAGCAGGAACCACGTTCTACTACTACAGAGGGGACTCGAAATCTAGGTAAAGAAACTCAGGTTTTAGAAATCATAAGATTTTTTTAAAACCTTAACAAATAAACTAAAAGTAGAAAATAAAGTTTTAAATTAAACCTTCAAATAAAGAAAAAGTAAGGTTATAAAATCCGATTTTTTTAGAGTCAGCAATTTTTGTCTAACAATGAGCAAACACTTACTAAAAGATTAGTTAGCATCGCAGTAACAACTAGAAAACTGTAAAATAAGAAGAGGACTTTTAGACTTAAGTTTTATCTTAAATAGTCAATGATAAATATCATAATAAACTACTAGTATAACTATTTACGAATTGTAACTTAAAATATTTCTTTAATGTCGTTTTTCCACAGTTTTCTGGTTTTCACTGTATCACAAAACATCTTAGTGGAATCCCAGTTTTACGAGATTAACTTATAACTCTACGGATCTTTACAATTGCTTTCCAGTTTAGTTTTCAATTTTAGGATGAGACAAAACATATTTTAAAGAACATTTTTTAAAGGAAAACATCTTGAAAAAACATTTTTATCAGGGAACAGATACAAGGAGAAGGACCCTTAACAAAATCCTTAAATCTACAGGTAAAAAGAATCCTACTTAAATCTACAGGTATAAAGAATCCTAATTAAATCTACAGGTAAAAAGAATCCTATTTAAATCTACAGGTAAAAAGAATCCTACTTAAATCTACAGGTAAAAGAATCCTAATTAAATCTACAGGTAAAAAGAATCCTACTTATAAAAATTGCGAATGCTCATGAACTAACGACACAACAAATTTTTTTTTTTAAACTTAAAAAGTGTGTTTTCATTCGCAAGGTTGATGTCGTAACTTATGTCTTTGTTGTTGTTGCCTCTGAAAAATTGATCAGCTGTTATTTTTCTTTTTTAAAGGGAGTGACCGGCTATGTAAGGTAGTTGAACTGAGTATGCAGTGTGGTAGAAAACTTCTTTTGGATTCATTTGAGACATATTAAACTTTTTAAAGATCTGTAAATATGTTCAGAAAGGTTCTGTCCTCTCTACCTTAAGTACGATTCTGTCCTATTTGGGTTTAGTACAGACCTGTCCTATCTGTGTTTGTGCAGTTCTGTCCTATCAGATCTGCTGATTTTGTGTTCTATCGACCTATGTTGAGTACAGTTCTGTGGTAGTTGACTTTAAACTGAATATGAACTGTTTCCAAACTTGGATCGAGTAAAGCAATCTTAAAACTTATTATAAACAGAAAATGCTTTGTGCTTTGTATCTTTTAGTTCTAACTTCTTAACTTGCCCAATTCGTAACTACAAAGTTTATGCATTTTGCTTATACATGCTTTTAGCCCAAACCAGGCAGTGCAATGCATGTATTATGCATACTCTGCTCACGCAGGGCTAGTTAATAAACACGAGACAGGAATAGAAGATATCATGATATTAGTTTCTTTAGGGTTTCTTTTCAAGTAGACATTTTACATCGGACTTGGGATATAACATTCCCTGTATTAATGTAAGAAAATGAGTTTTTGCCACAAACTTAAACTTTTTAATTCTTGTATCTTTGCAACCCAATGTTGTAGACCTTTGATATTTCAAACTTTGAATTATTTTAGATCAGATAGTCTAAGTTTGAAATATCAAAGGTTTGCACCATCAGGTTGTAAAGATATTTGTCAGAAAATTTGAGATTGTGGAAAAAACTCAATTCCTTTCCCACAACAACTTTGGGTCCGATCTATTCAACTGTTGACATCTATTGGATGCGAAAAAACCAGACAGACACGCAAAGAACGTATGTAGATGACATTATATATATATACCTATACATTCCAGTTCGTTAAAGCTCCTTATATACACCTAACTTTAGGAATATATATCTATGGGATCTTTAAGGTTGGTTTAATATCCTTTTTCTCTAATATTGATTCTATTATATCCTAGATCTTTAAAACCTCAGAAATCAACTATCTCTGAATAGCAAATGAATCTGAAAGGTCGTTTGAAATTAAGTTTTCTTGGTTAAGAAAATATTAGAATATATAATAAAGATTGGAAATCTATTGTAAAAAATAAACATCACAAAATGCAGTCTATGATTTTGATGTTCCATCTAGTTTTATTTAATAATCTAAGCTTTTATCAAGTTTTTTAAATCTCTGGCCAACAAACCTTGGATATTATTGCAGTTGTTGACAGCAGAGATAAACCGAGGTGTCGAGTATAGATACATGTTTCCTATGGAGCAGGCTAGGGACCTGTCTAGGGACCTCCAGTCCTCCCAAGGGACCAGGAGAAGGCACCAGGGAAAGTACTCCTGGACCTTGAAGACCCTGACAGTGTGCTCTAGGAGTTGTGGTGGAGGATATCAGACTACAGTAGCAGTTTGTGTCAGGTTCAGATAAATATATTTTTTTATTTTTTTATTTATTAATTCAGATTTTCCTACACGTTTTCCAATTAAAAGAAGTTTCCTCATACTAGAATTTTCTAATCTTTATAAATTAACAACCTAGCTAATTTTGAAGAATAGTGGAAGTTTAAAATTATCCAAGGTTTATCACAATCAGGTTGTTAAGATAATGGTATTATATTAGCTTGAGGCAAGTCTTCAGTTTTTTTTTAAATTGAGTTTTCAGATTTCGGATTTAAGCTTAGAAATGTTTTAAAATAATAACAACAATATTAATACTACGGAGTTGAGTTTTTGCCACAAACTGGGATTTTCTTATCCCTATATCTTTGCAACTCAATGTCGTACAGCTTTTATTCCAACTATTTTATCTAATAGAATTCTTAGTATGAACGACCTTGGGTTGAAAAGAAATAGGGATTAGAACTTTAGAGTTTGTGACAAAAATCAATTCAATTTGATGAATTTTCATATAATGATTCAATTTAGATCTGAAGGGAAAGTAGTTCCTGATTCTAGATGTACGGAGTCAAATAAACCTGGTACTCAGATAGTCAGGTGCAACCGGACCCCTTGCCCCCCTTCCTGGGCAGGGGGGGACTGGGGCCCCTGCTCTACCTCCTGTGGAGAAGGAGTGCAGGAGAGAAGGTTGCTCTGCAGACAGGAGTTCTCTGCAAGTATGAGTATACCGGTTGCAGAGAAAGCGTGCGCAGCAGAGCAATCAAATATTATAACAGCAAGGCAGGGCTTAGTGTTTTTTATCAAAATTAGTTTTTTCTTGCAACCCGGGCCAAAGATCCTTCAAAAATATAAAAATACCAATAATTTTTTAATTAAAATTTTAGAACTAATCATAACTAACAAAAAAAGGTTAAAACAACAAAGGTTAAAACTGTGATTTAAAACCAAATGGCTCACTAAAAGGCTATCTTAAACATTAACGATATTCAAAAGAATCATGATTACTCACTCAAAACTCTAATGTTAGAATTCTAATTTACAAGCTCATCTCATAGATCTTGAATATTTCATAATATGATTTCTGATAGATTAAATAGATCAAAGGTTTAGATCATCAGGTTGCCAAGATATTATAGAGACTAGAGAATTAAAGTTAGTTCCTTTTGAATATGCATTATACAGTTATTGTGAATTTTGTTCCACAAAAGTTTGTACAGAAAACAAATCCCGTGGCTCCAGGAAATGCAACCTATCTCCGTGTACCTCGGATCCTCTGGTTCAGATGCTCGCCACACAACCGGAGTCAACCCGGAGCAGTAATTATTCAAGCTTCAGGGAACAAAACTAATTCAATTCGAACAAAGAAAAAATAAGAATAAATAAAACTGACGGACCGTTGATCGTTGGTGTTTGGTAATTTTGAAATTTGGGGGGGGGGGTCTTCTTAAACTTCCATCGAACATATCTCAGTGAATGTCCAATTGACAAAAGTACCTTTCAATAATTTATCTGAGTAACAATGAGGATGATGTTTTTATTCTCCATCTTAAACCGTGTTGAGTTTTGACAAATTCTTTCATTGTAAAATAAGTCTGCAAGTCACTTTTATAGAAAACTCATCATCAAATCTCTGAGATCATACTTGATCAGACAAATATTCAAACGGTACCGTTGTGAATTGTAAATGTGACCCTACAAATAGAGGCTCCCTTTAATATACGCCTACAATCCCTTTAATATACGCCTACAGTCCCTTTAATATACGCCTACCGTCTCTTTAACCTATAAGCAAGAAAGTTTATTTGACTCGAGATCTTTTCTACTTTATTTAATTTTCAACCGTTTCATTCTCTTGAAGGACGGGGTTAAATACGTTCGTTTTTAATATTAAATGCTGCTCTATTAATAACTTAATGAAACCCTAGAACCCTAGAACCCTAGAACCCTAGAACCCTAGAACCCTAGAACTCTAGAACCCTATAACCCTAGAACCCTAGAATCCAAGAACCCTATAACCCTAGAACCCTAGAACCTTAGAACCCTAGAACCCTAAAGCCCTAGAACCCTAGAACCCTAGAACCCTAAAACCCTGTAACTCTAGAACTCTAGAACCCTAGAACCCTAGAACTCTAGAACCCTAGAACCCTAGAACCCTAGAACCCTAGAACCCTAGAACCCTAGAATCCTAGAACTCTAGCCCTAGAACCCTAGAACCCTAGAACCCTAGAACTCAAGAACCCTAGAATCTATAATTTTTATTTCTAAAAGTTGTTAGTTCATCGTCGAAAAATACTAATTTATATTAAGTATATTGTAAACAATAAATATGTAACTTTCCTTATCCTTTCCTTTTCCTTTTATTTCTATTTTTATAATTTTTTTAGAATTGGGGGGAAATATTCCCACAACCTCTACTTTTAGAGGTTTTTAAATATTTCCTCCTGAAACACTTTATTTTGTTTGTCATAAATAAATAATTTTTTACTTTTTTTACTTTTTTTAGAACCCTAGAACCCTAGAACGCTAGAACCCTAGAACCCTTGAACCCTAGAACCCTAGAATCCTAGAACCCTAGAACCCTAGAACCATAAACCATAAACCCTAGAACCCTATAACCATAGAACCCTAGAGCCCTAGAACCCTAGAACCCTAGAACCCTAGAACCCTAGAATCCTAGAACTCTAGCCTTAGATCCCTAGAACCCTAGAACCCTAGAACCCTAGAACCCTAGAACCCTAGAACTCATAGAACCCTAGAACCCTAGAACCCTAGAACTCTAGCCCTAGAACCCTAGAACTCCTAGAACCCTAGAACCCTAGAACCCTAGAACTCTAGAACCCTAGAACCCTAGAACCCTAGAACCCTAGAACCCTAGAACTCTAGAACTCTAGAAACCTAGAACCCTAGAACCCTAGAACCCTAGAACTCCTAGAACCCTAGAACCCTAGAATCCTAGAACTCTAGCCCTAGAACCCTAGAACCCTAGAACCCTAGAACCCTAGAACCCTAGAACTCTAGCCCTAGAACCCTAGAACCATGGGTAAAAACAGTGTAATCACAAGCTCCCAAGGAGCATTCATTAATAATTTTATTCTTTTTTAACCGAACAATTTTTTCTTCCAAGAATTTGATCTAGTTCTGGGTTTTATCAGGTCTTTGTCAAAGGATGACTGGGGAGGAATATATCGAACTAAATCTACAAACCGACCAGAGCTTTACCGAGCAATGTCCACCAGCCGACCTCAGCCCCAGCGATCAATGCCCAACGATCAAACTCTTTCATATCGGGTTCCTTTCACAGAGTTGCCTCTGAGCCATCAAACGATATCAACGAACCGACCACCGTCCACTGAATGGGTGGCTCAACCTTGGGGGCAGTGCTCGGTTACGTGTGGATCGGGAGTTAAAGAGCGTCGGGTGAGTTTATTTTCATTTATTTTCAATTTAATTTCTTTCCACCAATAAAGCCTTGAGTTCCCATGAGAGAAGAAACAAAACTTAAAAAGACAATTAATTCATTTATTGATTAAAAGCTGTAACTAAAATAAAATAAAGTAGGCAAAAATACCAATCATTGTTTGCAAAAAAAAATCAATCAACAACTAATTGCAAAAAAAAAGAAATTTAAGCGAAAACTCTAAATTACATCACAAACGTTGTTGGCATTTATAACCACCCCTTTCACCCTTCTCTCTCTTTGTTTCCCTGGTAAAAGATTATGATTTTATTTAAACTATTTCTGCAAAATACCTAATATGGAAGTTTTACAAAAAATATCTAATATGGAAGTTTTACAAAAAATAGTTTCTCAATCTAAAATCTTATTTCTTCATGAAAACCATAAAAATCTTATTTAAGTGTTTCTAAACATTTTGACATAATAAAAATAAAGAAAGAAGATAATCGTTTCACTAACTCTGTTTATATATAATTCAACATCTATATATATATCTATATATAAATTTAGCTTGTCTGTCTGTTTGTTTGTAATCAATAAACGTCAAAACGGCTGAACCGATCGGGCCCAAATTTTATGTGGGACCTCACGTGACCCCAGGGAAGGTTTTTGAATGATCAAAATTTGTGTTTAAAAGTTTTTATTTTTGTAAAATTGTGTAAAATCTTGAAAATCCGCGAATTTTTTTTCATAAAATTCGCGAAATTCTATTCTTCTTTGTTTTTCAATGTTTACAATGAGAACACGTTCACAATAGAAGGTTTATGAATGATCAAAATTTCAAAAATTAGCCCCCAACAAAATTTTTATTAAATTTTGAAAATCCACAAATTTTTTTATATAAAATCTACGACCTTTGTTCTTGTTTTTGTTTTACAATTTATACAATGAGAAAATGTTCAATTGAAAAAGAAGATGGACGTGAAGCGCACTGAAAGCCTAGTATAATAAAAACCTAAAGCTGAATCTTAAGAAATTTAGAAAAAAATCCTGAAATTTTATTTTCAATGTTTCCAGAAGTTTCCGTATTGGAATGAAGTTTCCAAGTTTGGCTGTTGATCCAGAGATCTCATTTAAATTTATTAAATAATTCTGAATTAATTCATTCGCTTTTAATTAATCCCAGCAAAACTTAAACCAAACATATGTATTGTTAATTAATAATACCACAGGGATAACACTGTGTTAAAGCTAATCTAACAGTTCGGTCCTTGTTTCAGCAAGCTGTGACTTTCGACCACAATTAAATGAAACATAATTTTTTCACTTTTGCCCTTTTAAACTCTTTTTGTTGGCAGATACGTTTTAAATAAAAGAAGTAAAAAAAACGAATCCTCAAGTTTATTATAGACCAAAACTGGATTAATTTCAAATCGAAGAAAACTAACTTATCTCACCTTGTAGTTAGTCCGTGAAATTTTGTACAGGGGGGGGGGGTCTGTGGAGTATTTTTAATTAAAAATTGTGATTAAAAAGCTTCTGGAAATTTTTTATCTAAGATTATAAACTTAAATATTTTGACTATAAAAGCACAAAACCAAATATTAAAAAATTGGCTTCGTCGATCCTCCTGTGCTTCGATGTATGTATTAAAAACAATAAGAAGAAGCATTTTTTATTTCATTTTTGCCATTTATGCATTTCTTTTTAGCTCTCTTTTCTCTCTCTCTCTCTATAATTAAAATAAGTTTTCGATATTATTATTACTTTGAGAATCATAATGAAGAAAACTGAAATAAAATAAAATTATTTTTCTTCAGGTTCACTGTGTGGATACCAGGGGAGGATTGGTCCCAGATTCCAGGTGGGTTTAAAATTTGATAAAATCCTTGAATTTCAGGTTAAATGTCGTCTTTTCGCTAAACACAAAATGAACAGGAGAATGGTATAAAATGGAATGAGAAGATAAATAAGTTTTTGTTTTATTTAAAGGTCAGGTCATTGGTTTTGCATCATTCATGCCTAGAATTTAATTCGGAGAACAGATAAAACAATAAAATGAACAAGTAGAGCTCTTCCTCTTAGTTTCATTGCAGTTCATTTCAAATTTTAACTCAATCTCATAATTTATCATTTAAGAAAAGAAGAAATTATGTTGAGAAAGGTTCCATGAATCACCAAAGTTTGGACAATATAAAAAGGTTAAACGTTATATTACGTTATCTATTTTATGTTATTTCGTCCCTAAAGGCTGATCCGTAATATTTTTTATGACCACATTATTTTCCTTCCTCATCCCATCTTTATAATCCCGACTGGTCACTTTATAATCCCGGCTGGTCACTTTATAATCCCAACTGGCAACTTTATTGTCCCAGCTGGCCATTTTATTTTCCACACTGACCACTATAAGTATAAGCATCAATATTCTAATTTGCGTGATCAATCGTCTTTGATTTCTCCTATTTTTTACACAATTGATATACAACTGGGATATAGATACAACTACCCAAGTACATTATACATTGTACAATGTACATACTACACAGGGTTAAATAAAGTTATGACATGGAACTGGGATATTTATCTTGTACTGTCTCGACATCACAAGATAAACAAAACTTCAGCTTAAATCTAAAAAAACATCTGGACGACAAAGTACTTAAATATTTTACAATATGATGTAGCCACGACGTAGCTGATAAATTCCTGATTGTGTAGATGTGAGAAACTGGCTAGGCCTGACTCTGAAGGGTTTTGTGGTATGGGGCCGTGTACAGCTGATAGATGGCTCGTCTCGTCCTGGGAGCAGGTACTGTACAGTACATAATACCATTCAAACGGAATGGATTCTTTGCCTCAAACTCTGATTCTCTAATCTGTATATCTGTGCAATGTCGTAGACCTTAGATATTTTAAACTATAAATTATTTAAAATTTGAAATATTAAAGGTTTTCATCATCAGGTTACAAAGATATAGGGATAAGAAAATTTAAGTTTGTGACAAAGACTTAATTTCTGTACTAGTTACTTAACTAGTTTTATCTTTCCACGTTTTCTTCACGTGGTAAATTGTTGATCTTTGTAGTATAAAACCGTTTTTCGAGCCCTTATTATTATTATTATTATTATTATTATTATTATTATTATTATTTGAAATAATAACATAAATAAATTCGCCTTTTTTCTTTATCAAGGTAGAATAGAAAGAAATTTAGTATTTTTGTCAATTCTTAAAAATATTTACCGACCAGGGGAAAAAAATTTGATAACTAAAAATTTGTATTTTCATAATTTACAAATTTTCATTTTCTATCAACATGCATAGTTTGTAAAAAGATAAAAGTTGGGTTACAAATTGTTCTAATGGAGGAACTCACACAATATTCTGTTTTAATTCAGAAAGTTTTCTGATAATATTTATAAGCTGAGTTTTAAAGTTTGTGTAAAATAGAAAATATGTAAAGTTTTTTGTGAATCCATTAGGAAGATAATTGTTCAAAGCTCTTAGAATGATTGCAATATTGCATTGTTGCACTTAAAAGGAAACAAAAATAGACAAATTATTTATATCTTAACTTAACATTATAGAGTTGTATAAGACAAATAAAAAAGTAAGACATCACTGAATCAAATGTTTATACATGTATAATGTATAATGTATACATGTCAATTAAAAACATAATAATTCTGATTAAAAACATAATAATTCTGATTAAAAACTGTTATTTACAGAATTTTTTAAATTGATTAAAATATCCTTTGTAAAAGTTCTAATCAGTTAATTTCTTTTGAAATAATCGAGACATCAAAATTATTGGAAAAATGTTCTTGGTAATTTATCCATTTAAAAGGATTAAATGTTTTTTCAAATAAGATTTTCGTGTCGTTAAACTTTCAAAACTAATTATTTTCAATTGTGCTACAGAAACATTAGAGGAAGTTTTCAAAATTCAACAAGACTATTTCCTTCACAATATTGATCAGATCCCTTGAAATTATAACAACAACGCATCTGGAAAGGGGTGTTTTCTCCATTAAAAATAAAAAAAAAAACGGTCTTGGCGCCATTTATTTTTAAATTTTACCTTAGTATTTCACTTTCATCTAATATCGCCCTGCCCCTCCCCCTACTTGATAAACAATAATAGCTATATGCATTATGCAAGTGTTTGGCATGTCTTCCCGATATTACAATTCACCCACTTTTCCCTATGCTATATTAAAAAAAAATCGGACAATTTATCCCCCCCCCCCTTCTTGATATTTTTCATTCAATCGCAATTCTTTGATTTGTTATTAACTCATTTGATTTATTGAATAACTTTTTCATTGAAAAAATCACGAATTTATAGATCACTTATTCATCCATATATTTTTTCATTAGTTTTTTTGAATTTCTTGGTTCATTGCCTCAATGATTCATTGATTTTATGCATTGTTTACTTAATTTGCTTCAATTCAATGATTCATTGATTCAATATTTTTGTTGATTTCAGGATTCTTTTGCTTTTAATCATTCTTTAAAACAAGCACATATTTGCTTATTCAAGATTTAAGTAAATTCTTGATGTCTCCAGGTAAATGGACTGGATGCTCCCATACATGTGGAGAAGGAGTTCAAACCCGTCCTGTTCTCTGTATCCAAGAGGACCCGGAGCTCAGGAACAAAACCGTGATCAGAAACAGTCTATCTACAACTGAGCCTGGTACCCTGAGTAAAATTGTGAACGTGGATTTATGTCAAGATAGACGAAAACCTAGAGAATCTAGGAAGTGTAAGATACAAGCATGTAAACCTACGTGGTTTACAACACCTTGGAGTAAGGTAATAATATGAACTATACCAATTTTTATCTCTTCTTGATTTATATTAATCTGATTTAAATTAAGAAAACTATCTATTGTTTTACGGTTAAGGTTCGGGGTGAATGAATGATAAAGTTTTTTTCTTTTGATAATTTGATAAAGTTTAAAGAAATCCCAAGCTGTCAGGTCTGTGAAGTTAGTTTGGAGTATATAGACAGATGGACAGTTAGGACACAAACAAACTCAAGCTTCATAGCTCTTAAACTTTCTAGATATCTAGCCCTATACTTTTCTAGATATTTACATCTATAGATATCTAGTCCTAGACTTTTCTAGATATTTACATCTGTAGATATCTAGCCCTGGACTTATCTAGATATTTACATCTGTAGATATCTAGTCCTAGACTTTTCTAAATATTTACATCTGTAGATATCTAGTTCTATACTTTTCTAGATATTTACATATGTAGATATCTAGTCCTATACTTTTCTAGATATTTACATCTGTAGATATCTACCTCTACGGATTTCTAGATATATACACCTTTATATAATTCTTTATATATTTCTGTAGTTTTCTAGATACTTACATCTATAGATATCTAGCTCTATAGTTTTCCTAGATATTTACAACTGTATATCTACCGTTCTAGTTTTCTAGATATTTACATCTGTATATATTTACCTCTATGGTTTTCTAGATATTTACATCTATAGATAATTAGCTCTCTAGTTTCCTAGATATTTACATCTATAGATAATTAGCTCTCAAGTTTCCTGGATATTTACATCTGTAGATATCTAGTTCTAGTTTTCTAGATATTTCTCCCTTTTACTTGCTCACAATATTTTCTAAATGTTGAGGCCTTCACTGCGATTTTGGAGTTTGCTGTTTCAAGTTCTCTTGTTCTCTTCATTCTGCCTGCTATCTGATTTTAATTATAGCATTGAATCATATTCTATTTGCATTTGAATAAGACTAATAACTAGAAGTTTCTCCTGGTTCTAAGTTAGATTCTGTTCATAGAGAAATTCTAATTTCAAACCCATTTACACAATTCCAGTATTACAGACAACTTCTATCTATATATCTGTTATCAATATTCCGATCAAACCCGGCCTAGCAGGCTTAGCGGGCTAGATTACACAAACTTAAAGAAACAAAATTAAATGTATAATACGACAATTTCAATTTAACAGTTGTCACGTCAAACTAAAGTAAATTTCACGTAAGATTGAAATCTTTTATGTTTTCTATCATTTCTCATCTGCTTGATTTTGCTCAACTTTATCAGAATATTTTGCCTAGATGCTTGATTTATTTTGCCTATATGCTTGGTTTGCTCATCTTTATCAAAATTTTTTGCCTAGATGCTTGATTTTGCTCAACTTTATCAGAATATTTTGCCTAGATGCTTGATTATGGTCAACATTATCAGAATATTTTGCCTAGATGCTTGATTTTATTCAACTTTATCAGAATATTTTGCCTAGATGCTTGATTTTATTCAACTTTATCAGAATATTTTGCCTAGATGCTTGGTTATACTCAACTTTATCAGAATATTTTGCCTATATGCTTGGTTTGCTCAACTTTATCAGAATATTTTGCCTCGATGCTTGATTATGGTCAACTTTATCAGAATATTTTGCCTAGATGCTTGATTATGCTCAACTTTATCAGAATATTTTGCCTATATGCTTGGTTTGCTCATCTTTATCAAAATTTTTTGCCTAGATGCTTGATTTTGCTAAACTTTATCAGAATATTTTGCCTAGATGCTTGATTTTGCTCAACTTTATCAGAATATTTTGCCTAGATGCTTGATTTTGCTCAACTTTATCAGAATATTTTGCCTAGATACTTGATTTTGCTCAACTTTATCAGAATATTTTGCCTAGATGCTTGGTTATGGTCAACTTTATCAGAATATTTTGCCTAGATGCTTGATTATGCTCAACTTTATCAGAATATTTTGCCTAGATGCTTGATTTTGCTAAACTTTATCAGAATATTTTGCCTAGATGCTTGATTTTGCTAAACTTTATCAATAATTCTGTATTTAGTGCTCTGCTGAGTGTGGTGAGGGACAGATGACGAGAGAAGTCACGTGTTTGGATTCAACAAACCGGTTTTTAAATAACTGCAAGGAGAAGGATAGGCCAGAGAACAGTAAACCATGCAAGGTTAACTAATATTCATATTGGACTAACTATCATAATCTGTGTGATGATAATAGAATATATAGGAGAATCCTGGTGATAAAGGATGATGATAGATAACAAAATGTATAAAATAAAAAAACTATAGAAATTAAGCTCTTTTTATAGAAAAGAATTGCAATGTTAAAGAACTTTTCTTTGCGTTCTTAAGGATTTTAGAGCTTTTTCTAAAATCTATGTAATGTTTCAAACAAAAAGAAATTATCAGGGAAACCAAACAATTTGGCGGATTTGAAAGTTTTGACAGAACTGCCATAGTAGTCAATTTGTTGAAATGCAGAAAAGAAATTTTATATTTAATTTTCAACTTTATGTCAGGGATCAGTTTAACTGGAATAGGTCAAAGCTTTAATAAAAGTTGAAAATTTAGATTTAAGACCCATCTCTCATACTTCTATACAGATGCATTTCAAAATTGAAATTTTTACATCGAACATATTTTGAAATTAAACATTTTCTTTAATAATTTGTGAATCAGTATTTTCAAGAGCAAGATAAATTTTCTGTTATTTCAGGCACTTAAACATATGCTGTCAGTGCAAAGTGTAAATCAAGCTTAATACATTTTCTACACTCAACTTCTCAAGATCATTTTGTTAGCACATGGCATTGATTTTAGAGGGGAAATAAGTTTTTAAACCGATGATTAGAGAAAAAAAGGATACAGCAAAAAACGAGAAAATATCCATTAAAAAAAATGTGTTTTGAAAACAGTTTAGTGGTTGTTGTATTTTTCTTTATTTTAAAGGGTTTGCAATTTGACTGTCACCCCCCGGCCCATACAAAGATAGCTAGGTCCGATTTACAACAGTACTCTTACAAATCTTTTCTGAACAAGTATGAATGGGATCTCCATGGTATTGTTTATATATGTGGTTTCTCTGCAAAAGTCACAATTGCGCTTTTCTTGCTCATAAGAAAGACTGAATAAGAAAGACTGAAGAAATTATCAGAAATAAACACTTTTCGAGTCAAAGCAACTACGTTATCTTCCACATTTTCGATCAGATTAAGGTTTTAAGGTTACCGTTATAAAATTGGCATCTTTGAAACTTCGCTTACATTCCCTTTAATTATGAAAAAATACGACGACAGTCATTTCCTCTTTATTTGGAAACCACTGTAAAATTGTGCAAATCTCTGTTTAATGTTTAATTGATCTACCTGTATGCATAGAATATCCAGTATCGAATCATTAAAACCAGGAAATTCTATGTATATTTTGCTTGTCTGTCTGTTTGTTTGTCTGTCCGTTTGTATCCAATAAACGTCAAAACAGCTGAACTGTTCAGGCACAAACTTTTTGTGGGGCCTCGTGTAACCCCAGGAAAGGTTTGTGGATGATCAAATTTTTGAAGATTTGCCTCTAACAAAATTGGATTCCAGAAGAACTAGGATAATCTGCCTTTCATTAAGTTGGGAAAATAAAAATTGTGATAATTTATCTAAATAATCCTTATATCCTTTATATGTACTGAAACATTAAAACATCTTTATTTAAGAATACATTTGTAGGGTGAGTGTTTGGCTGAAGGAGGGGTTGAGGAGGATAAGGTTGATGATGTAGAGGATGAGGAGGAGAAGGATTGGGAGGAATATGATGAATATCTGGAGGAACCAGAGTTCAGAGATGTTTCTCCAAACCTGGAATCCTTGGAGGGTTTAGGTGCTATACAAATTCATGTTTACTTTATTTTACCCTAATAGAGTTTTTTTCAACCCAACTCGATGCAGCTTACTTTTATCTAAACTATTCCTAAACCGTAGATGATAAATTGTTTGATTAAAGGAATGAAATTAACTCTAATGTCCTCTTTTTATATATTTATAACCAGATATTTCAAACTTCAGACCAAATTCATAATTTAAATTTTCAAAGATTTAGGAATTTGAAATTATTAATTTGTGGCAACTGTTCAGTTAAATCAAAATTATTATTATTATTATTATAATTATTTTTAAAAGAAAAAACTTCGAAATAAGCATATGATGAAAATAATCTAAAATTCTTTTTCAGGAGAAAAATCTGTGAAAAAGTCGGGCATTGAAGACGACTTCTCTCGAGTGTCGTCAGCTGTTCTGAGCAACGACGTGGTGTCTAGTAAACCGGTTAAACCAGTTAAGGGTGCCCCGTGCACGGACAAGTTCAAAAACTGTAATATCGTGGTGAAATCAAGGCTCTGTATATATTCCTACTACCAAACAAATTGTTGTCGAAGCTGCACTATGATCCTACCATAAATATTTAAAGGAGAAACAAAAACTTTTACCAGTGAAACTAGAATTTTCATTCTTATTTGAACATTGAATATTCAAAGGATTGAAGCAGGAAGCCTGATTTGTGAATTTTATCATCAAATGTCTAATACAAATCTTTTAAAACATGAAGAATTTTAACAGAGAAAATAACTATTTTTAAACTCTACATTAAGCGCACTAAGCAAATGTAATAAAATCTTTTTGGGAAATTTATTTTGGTGATTGTGTAAAAATTTCTAAAAAGAAAAAAGATCCAACTTATTTCCTAATAAATATACAAGAAAAAAAGACTTTTCTCATGCCAAAATGCAATTCATAATATCAGTTATTTGTACATTTTAGAATTTAATTACAATATTAAACATGGAAGAATGTTATACATGTGACGTAAACGTTTAAAACCGTCTTAAGTTTTATGACTTTACAGTGAGAACCAGAAAATAACGGAATTCTCGCTGTCTTCTTTTTTATTGTATATCATTATTGTAAAATGTCGATAATGACATGGATTTCTTATTTTATAGCTGAACTAGGCTCTTAACATACATATATCAGCTGTAAAAATTGCAAATTATAAAACTCTAGCGACATTTGTCAAAAAAGGGAGAAAAAACAACAGTCCTTAATCCACAGTTTTATGGTTCCTTACTGTGCATGAATATACTCCCCTGAAAATTATTATTGATATTACGAAATTAACTATATAGTTGAACAATTATTTATACATAGTTTTTGCGGTCCAGTAAATGAATTTCACAAAAGCAGGCGCGTATACAGGGGGGGGGGGCACCGCATCTGGAAAGGGGTGTTTTCTCCATTAAAAATAAAAAAAAAAACGGTCTTGGCGCCATTTATTTTTAAATTTTACCTTAGTATTTCACTTTCATCTAATATCGCCCTGCCCCTCCCCCTACTTGATAAACAATAATAGCTATATGCATTATGCAAGTGTTTGGCATGTCTTCCCGCAACCCCCAAGAAGGCCAGGGGGAGAATAAATTAGGAGAGGAGAGGTAGGGGAGAATAAGGAGAGAATAAAGAGAATAGTCTTCAGGAGACTACTCAGGACTTCAGGGAGTAATACAGAACTATACAAAGGGATATATTATAATATAAAGTCCTTAAATCGGGACTACAATGGACTTGTAGTAGACTTAATATAAAATAACAGTATTTTTAAGGCCAGGGCTTAAATCCTGTATACGCGCCTGCAAATGTTGGCCTTCAACAAAGTATATACATAAATTGACTTCAAAATTCCCCAAAGTTTAATGTCATTAGTGATTATTATTTTTTTCAAGAATAAGATAAGAAATTAACCAAATCCTCCTAAACACTCCCATCAGGAGATATATTGGGATAAATGCAGGAGTTGTTTTTAGATCCAATCTATAATAAATGCTCAAATAGATTTCTTTTAAGATGGTTTCTCTGACATGGCGAAACAAATAAATCATCTTTTTTTTGATTCTGCATCCTATGTTTTATTTCAATAAAACCGTTGCAATAATCATAATAAAAGAAAACTTTAAATTATTAATTTTCATTTTGTTCCAGAGCAGTTTAAAAGCCAGATAAAACAATAAACGCTTAAAGCCAAGGGTATTTGTTTTCAACCAATACCACACCCCTTTTTTCAAAATACCTTTCTCACAAAAAGAATTTTCTTAAAATTGAAAAGAAGGGGGGGAGGGGAGTTGTGACAGTGAACTAAACAATGCTAAAAAGAAAACTATGGACTATGTGATGTAAATATCTTGGACATAAAATAAAACAAAAGCATATTTGTTTGTAGTGTAGAGTACTGTATATAAATTATGTAAATAAAATACTATGGTGTATACAGGTTCAGAGAATTACTCATTTTGTTGAATATATTTCTGTGTATAGAGAATATACTTTATAGTGTATGTAACACATTTATTTGAAGTTTCTTTTTAATACAACAAAATAAGCTTACAAGGAAAAAAAGAGGGCCCATTAAGAACACCGGAAATGTTCTAACTCTTATTTTTAAACCAGTAATTATAGACTTTTTTATATTGACAGGTCTTAACTTTTCTATAGCCCAATAGAATTGGGTTCCTCAATATTCGTTCTTTACACCAAAAAGCTGGTGTCCAATATTCGTAATTTCTTTCGTTAAAATGGTTCCAATATTTATAATTTCTGGAGGTAAAAGGTTCGAATATTTATAATTTCTGGAGGTAAAAGGTTCCAATATTCATAATTTCTGGAGGTAAAAGGTTCGAATATTCATAATTTCTGCAGGAAAGGGTTTCCAATATTCAGAATTTCTGGCGGAAAAAGGTTCGAATATTCATAATTTCTGGCGGAAAAGGGTTTTCAATATTCATACTTTCTGGCGGAAAGGGTTTTCAATACTCATACATTCTGGTGGAAAAGGGTTTCCAATATTTATACTTTCTGGTGGAAAAGGGTTTTCAATATTCATAATTTCTGGCGGAAAAGGGTTTCCAATATTTTATCTTGTTTTCGAATATTGCCTGGTTGAATTATAGCCTGTAATATCCTCTTCTAGTTCTACACATTACACAAAGTAGTTTTCCTTCCTTTCCTTCCTCTTTCCTTTCAGTCACCACTTCCTTGCTTTTCTCCTTTCTTTTATTCATTTTGTCTTTCCTTTCTTATCTTCATTTTTCTTTTCCTTTCTCCTTCTTTCAATTCGTTATATTTTTATTTTCTCCCTTCTTCCTTTCATTCACTACTTTCTTTCATCACTTCTCTTCCATTGCTTCCTCACTCCGTTCCTTACTTCTCATTTCCCTACTTTTTTTAATTCCTCACTACCTAGCTTTCCTTCTTATTTTAATTCCTTACTTCCTTTCCTTCCTCCTTCCATTACTTACTTCCTTTCCTTCCCACTTCCAATAATTACTTGCTTTTCTTTCTCCTTTCATACATTACTTCCTTCACTTCCTTCTTTCATCGCTTACTTCCCTTTCTTTCTATTTATTTCTTTTTTCTTCTTCCTTTCATTCATTTAATTTCTCCTTTCATTAATTACTTCCTTTCCTTCTTTTAGTTCATTCCTCTCTTTCCTTCCTCTTTGCATTCATTACTTTCTTTTTTCTTCCTTTTATCCATTTCCTTGCTCCATTCATTCTTTATTTCCTTTCCTTCATTCCTTCATTGATTACTTTTTTTTTAATCTTACTTTCATACATTCCTTATTTTATTCGTTTATTTCTCCCTTTCCTTCCTCTCTTCACTCATTACTTCTCTTCTGTTGCTTCCTATATTTACCTTTTGTTCTATTTCATCTTTAATTCTTTTTTTTTCTTGCCTCCCACCAAAATATTTAATTACTTTTTTTAGTTTGGGTAGGCGTTTTCAGACTTTTTTATGCACTCTGTTTAGCTATTGGTAGGTCTTGAATAAGGATAATAATTGATGCACTTCGCACAAATCCATGCTGGAAGTAAGATCTGTCTGTAGGCCTGAGCAACATATCCCTTGGTTTTGGTATAAAGTTAATACTGAATAGTGCAAGGTATACACCATCAGATATTGCAAAGATAAGAGATTAGAAAATTTGAGTTTGTGGCAAAGACTCCTTAAGGATTTATAAATTTTTTGTCACGATCACAAAAATATCTGATCGTCGTATACTAAATTATCTCTTTTACATTTTAACTTATTTGTCCCCCTCCCCATAATTTACAAANCTCCCTTTTCCACTTCCTTCCGTCGAATATTCTCCTTCCCCCCCATATCCGGAACCACTCCATAAATCAATTAATTTCCCCATCAGCACATTTAATGAAATAACTTATACCCTAATTCTCTCACAAAAATCTCTTCTAGTATTTTTAAATGTACAGTCTAGGTATCCTTGACATGTTTGAAGATTGAAGAACACAAATATCTTCTAGTATTTTTAAATGTACAGTCTAGGTATCCTAGACATGTTTGAAGATTGAAGAACACAAATGTACAGTCTAGGTATCCTTGACATGTTTGAAGATTGAAGAACACAAATGTACAGTCTAGGTATCCTTGACATGTTTGAAGATTGAAGAACACAAATCTCTTCTAGTATTTTTAAATGTACAGTCAGGTATCCTTGACATGTTTGAAGATTGAAGAACACAAATGTACAGTCTAGGTATCCTTGACATGTTTGAAGATTGAAGAACACAAATGTTTTCTTAAAATTTTTTAACTCAAGAAATCACCGCAAAGTAAGTATATGTCACCTTCTCTAATATTAGTTGAATAATTGCTAGCCCTCAAATTATAATTTTTTGGTTCCTCTTTTTTGGAAATTATTTAGAAAACTTAAAAAATCAAGTACTTAAATCTCTAGAGACACTTCTTCCCCTCTTTAATACTTTTTCTTGATGATTAAGAACCTAAAAAAGTTCTTAATTAATGTTATGCCTGTCTGAATAAATGTAAATCAAACCATTTTTAACACATCTAAATCCGACATTCTACATGCTACATGGTCATACATATGAGTCATTTATCAATCAAGATTCATTCAAAAAGTTAACTTTTTTTGTTTATCAAAATTATGTATACGGGGGGGGGGGGCATCCCAGGCCCCCAAGCAAAACCCAAAATTCTATTAGGTAGCTCATTGAAAAAATATTTAGACCTCTAACTTTAATAGTTCGGGTGCCAGGGCGGGTTTTAAAAAATATCGAATAAAAAGGTCAGAAAATGTGAAAAAGGTGACCCTTCTCCCCCTGTTCAAAACCTTCTTTACTTTTCTTATTATAATAAAACTTTCCTTAACTGTGGATCAAACATCTAAACTCTAATATGAATTTTTAATAAAACCCAGCAAATAATTGTAAATAACATTAAAGTCTAATTTATAGTGTGTGAGAAATTATCATAAAATGGACAAATTGTCAGGGGCAGATACAGGGGGGGGGGCGGGGGGACATTCGCCACCCCCTGACAGATTCAGGGAGGGGCGTAACCCCCCCTGAATTTGGAATATTTTGTTCCTAGTTTCAGCATTGCTTCTCAATAGCATGCTTAAGGGAAAGAAACCCTAGTGCAAAAGAGGAAAAATATCTGTCTTAATAAACTATAATGTGTGGAAAGTTAAAAATCTAGTTTTTTAGTCTTTAGTCATTAATTTTGACTCTTTTTGATTCTTTTAAGTCAAAAAAAAATATCGCCTGCAGCGCGATTTTTTGTTCCTAATTATGAATTTTTTTGTCACTAAAAAATCTTGCCCCCCCCCCTCTCTTAAATCCTGTATCCGCCCCTGCACATTGTCAATTGATCAGGGGGAGTCTGACTAGGGGGGGACTGGGGTTCTCGCCCCCCCCCACTGCGCCCCTGCTACTACAGGGTGAGTAAAAAAAGTGTGATTTGCGGCGCCTGGTGCAAAAATGTACCTTTTTTTGTGCAACTCTCCTGTAAGGTGTTTTTCAATATTTTTTGAAATTTTTTGAAAAATGTGTAAATAATTGTTTCTATTGAAATCTAAAATTTTAAAAAGATTGAATCACAGAATCTCAGAAAATTTGCAAATTGTAATTGGAAAACTCGCAATTTTCAGTTCTAGTATAATTTTTACGGAATTTTTTTTTTCAATGGTTCTTAAGGTTTCAACTGAACAGCGTATATTTAATACTTTAGAATATACTAAGAAGAAAGGAACTAGAGAATTTAGATTACTTTTCCTTAAAAATTAGACCAGAACTAAAAATTGCGAATTTTCTTATTACAATTTTGCGAATTTTCTTTGATTCTTTGGTTCAATCTTTATAAAATTTAAGATTTCGATAGAAATAATTTATAAACACATTTTTGCTTTTCTGAACTTTTGATTTTGAGAGAAAAAAAGGTTCGCGGACTTTCTTTTGGGCCATTGGAGTACCAAAAAAATTTACAAATTTTCAAATAATATTGAAAAAACACCATACAGGAGAGTTGCACAAAAAAGGTACAATTTTGCACCAGGCGTCTCAAATCACATTTTTATTACTCACCCTGTATGTATATTTATTTGTTTCTGTTTAGATAGTTCTCCACATAGATATATTAATGTGTAATTGATATATCTGTGGTGATTATAACTCTTTATAATGCTCTTGTCCTTAATAAAACATTTGATGACCGAGGAATATAAAGATTTCCTCGGAACCCCCGACCCACATATTTCTTTTCACAAAAGTCACCAACAGTTCCTGGGAGGTACAGTAATAAACAGAAAACAATTGAATATTAAGACGACATTATAGAAATACTTGTATTTGATATTGTTACAAAGCAAATAGTTTTATTGCAGGACACTTATTAAATTACTAATTTAGTAAAATGGGTCTGTTTTCACTGCACAATGCTGTTTCTCATAATCAGTGGACTTTTTAAGGCTAAAAATTGATTATAAAAGTCGTCTTCCCGTTTCAGAGTTTTCTGGTTTTCGCTGTGTATAAGCAAATACATTCCTTGGTTATCACTATTCTGAGGAGAAATGTAAAAACAAAATAAAATCTACGAAACTCCAGTAAATATTTACTGCAGTAAGTATTAGATTTCTTTACAGAATATAGTTTCTACAATAGAGACATTTTCAAATTCTGATTTCTCGTCCAAATTAAAGAATTGTTCAATTTTCAAAAAATTTTGGGTGACTAAAATGTTTGATCTTCGGTTTGCCTACAAACATTTTCCATTTTTTTTCTTTTCATTTTGTGTTTTATACAAGGTTAGTACCCTACTATGAAATTTAAAAAAATTTTCTTTTTCTGGTATATTTTCTGGTATATTTTCTGTTGCATTTTTAATGCAAATTAGTAAAACTACATATATCAATATTATAGAGAATAATGTTTTTTCTGCCACTAGATTGAAAAACCAGATTTTCTTGAGATTTTTCGCTTTACTCAGCTGAGAATTCTATATCCAAGCTAAGAACATTCCCGTGGTTCTACCAAATTCCTCAATCAAAGTTCGAGACCCGGCAAATCAGTCAAGGGCGACCTCAGTTCCGATCATACATACAACATACAAACAAGCAAACAAACAGACAAACAGCAAGTTTAAAGTAGATACTTTACTTCTTCTCTTTTTCTAAGACTTGAACACCGAGAGATTAAATAAACTGTCAAAACATTAATTCGAACTAATTATTGTGAAACCACATTCATTTAGACTCCGAGTTCATGTGTCAGTTAACTTTTCCAACAATTAAATGTTGATTGTTTTAAAATTCAATTTTATAAAGTTTAATACGGTAATGTTACATCGTCTATACGCAACATTCCCCCTACTGAACTTCTGACCTACTAATTTTCCGACCTACTGCAATATCGGACCTATTCCAGCTGTTTACTTTTGTATTATTTGAGGGTTAGGTTAGGTAAAGACAATTTATTGGACGAGCTCTGCGGCTAGGACAAGCTAGGGTCGGGCGCTGCGACCACAAGTCCATATAGCAACTGTAAAACCACGTGCTAGTAGGTCGGATTTGTAGTATAGCGGATTTGGCGTAGGTCAGAAGTGGAGTATAGCGGATTTTCGTAGGTCGAAAAAATACACCATCGGTTAATACCTATAGATTCAGATGTAAAAATTATATAATCTATTATGGTGTTATATGAAAATGTATTTTATAAAGTTTAATACCTATATGCAGATATAAAAACTATATAATCTATTTATTGTGTTATATTCAAGGCGCTTCGCGCCCTTCTTTCTAGGCTTTTAGGGCGCTTCGCACCCATCTTCTAAATTAATTGTGAACATGTTCTCTTTGTGTACATCGTAAAACAAAACAAAAATAATTCGCGGATTTTCACAAAAAATTTCGTGGATTTTCAAAATTTTCAAAAATTTAATGAAGATCGAATTTTGATGGAGACAAATATTTAAAATTTTGATCATTCATAAACCTTCCCTGGGGTCCCTAGATGTCCCACAAAAAATTTGGGCCCGATCGGTTCAGCCGTTTTGACGTTTATTGGATACAAACAAACGGACAGACAAGCCAAATTTATACATAGATAAAGTTTAATACCTATATGTAGATATAAAAACTATATAATCTATTTATGGTCTTATATGAAATTATATTTTATAAAGTTTAATACCTAAATGTAGATATAAAAACTATATAATCTATTTATAGTCTTATATGAAAATATATTTTATAAAGTTTAATACCTGTACATGCAGATGTAAAAACTATATAATCTATTTATAGTGTTAAATGAAAAATATTTTATTCTTTGTCTAGTTCCTAAAATACGCAGTTTCTAAATCTTAAAATGTTAAATTCCATAACAGTCCCTTTAATACTACATGTAACATTTGCACCACCATGTCTGTCTCTGAACTTTTGCGAAATAAACCATATTTCCAATATGGCGGCTGTTTTCAGAACGTGCACAGACTTGTTATAGAAGACGATTAACTTCCTATATACGGGGGATGTATTGAAAACGTGTTCAGACTGAAGAACGCTATTTTCATTTAATAAATAAAACCTAGATCTTTTCCTAATACAAGTATCAGAAATAAATAAATTCCAAATGTAAAAGTGTAATAAGTAAAAAGATTCAAAATAGATTTTTATCTAATCGATAGAAAAAATTCACATCGATTTTTTAAACAAGCAATAATTCATGGAAGAAAATATAGAATTTGATTTACTGTCATATTCATAATTCTTGTTTTCTAAACATGGCTTCATTTAAGTCCGGCCTAATTTTATGTAAAAACTCTAAATTTTATGCAAATTTTTGTAAAAAGTTATTTATGTTCTTTAACTTTTCTCATTTCTTGGGATCAAAAATACATTTAAATAGATTGAACATTGAACAACTCTCATTATGTAAAACTAGATTAAATATTAAATAAAAATATTTATCAAGGTGTTGAGAATAAAACAAAGATATGGAATTTCATAAGTTATTTTTTGATTTCTCAATGCTTTAACCTCCAAAAAGCTCAATCCTGGAAAACGAAGAAGGTCCAAGAATAGTGCTTCAAGAATATGTAAAAAAAATAGTTGTGAAAATGCCAACTCAAATTTCCTCAAAATATTTTTTCCAGAAAAGTGACTAAATGTGAAAAATCATTTTTTGAGGAAAGGAATTGAGTCTTTGTCACAAACTCTTAGTTAATAATCCCAATATCCCTTAGTTAATAATCCCAATATCCCTTAGTTAATAATCCCAATATCCCTTAGTTAATAATCCCAATATCTTAGTTAATAATCCCAATATCCCTTAGTTAATAATCCCAATATCTCTTAGTTAATAATCCCAATATCCCTAAATCAAATCAACTCAATGTCGTAGACCTTGAATATTTGAAACTACGAATTTGAGCCGCGGCTTAAATTTGAGACGCGTCTCAAACATGGTTGGTTCCACTTAAAATTGTATTAACTGTTTCGAGATTTGAGCCAGCGCTCAATTGGAACCGGTTTTTGATGGTTCAGCGACGCGGTTTGAATTTTTTTAATTCGGCCTCTGTTAGATCAAATAATTCATGTATAAAACATCAAAGTTTTTTACCATCTCAGGTTGACAATACATAGGGAGTAGAACGTTTGAGTTTGTGACAAAGATTCAATTCCTTTACCAAAAAATGATATTTCAGATTTATGCAAAAGTTGATTTAATATTTCTTAATGGGTGTTTTTTTTCCATGAAGAAAAAATGGATTCTTATATGATGAAGAATGAAGAAATTGAAACTATATACCTTCTGGATTAAGATTCCTATAAATGATTTATATAAAAAGACATCCAAAAACAAAATACAGTGTTTACTTTGTCCCAAAGTGTTATCTAATAGTTTACTTGTGTTGAAGATGAATTGTTTAGTCATTAGAGATATTATTGTATGTATACATTATCAGGTTCCAAGAAACTTAAACAAATAATGAGTTTTTGTTTTTAGATAAACAAGGAAAGACACTGAAGACAAAGTAAACTCTTTACACCCAGATTACAGTTTTGACAAGAAAACGGTGTCTACTAAACTTCTTTTTTAACAATTTTTTTTCTTTATATTTTTTCAAATATTTTGTACGAGAGATATTACAAACAGGTTTATTTCACATTTCTCTTCCTAACTTCGAATGGTAGACCTGGTTAAGTTGTAAGTCGTCCATGAAAGATCCAGTGTCCAGTAAAAACGGGCATGTTGGCTAGTCAACTGGTTCACAGTTTAAATTTAAGTTTTCGTCTCTAAACATTCCATCTAGAATTGACTGCTATATCTGTAACCTCGACTTTTATTAATTATAGAATCTATGTGTAAAACCATGAAATAAGAATGAACACTATGTGAGGAAACCATGAAATAAGCATGGAAACTATGTGAAGAAACCATGAAATAAGAATGGTTCCTATGTGAGGAAACCATTAAATAAGAATGAAACCTATGTGAGGAAACCATTAAATAAGAATGGAACCTATGTGAGGAAACCATTAAATAAGAATAGAACCTATGTGAGGAAACCATTAAATAAGAATGGAACCTATGTNAAAATAAGCATGGAAACTATGTGTGAAAATTATTAAATAAGCATGGAAACTATGTGTGAAAATTATTAAATAAGAATGGAAACATGTGTGAAAATTATGAAATAAGCATGGAAACTATGTGTGGAAAATTATAAAATAAGCATGGAAACTATGTGTGAAAATTATTAAATAAGCATGGAAACTATGTGTGAAAATTATTAAATAAGAATGGAAACATGTGTGAAAATTATGAAATAAACATGGAAACTATGTGTGGAAAATCTTGAAATAAGTATGGCAACTATGATTAAAAATAATAATATATTCATGCTGAAAATGATAAAATACGATATTGGGTTTCAAAGATATGGGGATAAGAAAATGTGAGTTTGTGGCTAAGACTCAATTCCTCAAAAAAGTATATATCTATCGTATATATCTCACAAATAAGAATACAATGAAAGAATCTTTATGATTTTGTTTTAGAAGCTTATTTATTATCAATGATTAATAATGTGTTTTAAAAAACTAGGTAAACTATTGATAAACAATTCGGTGCCCAACAAAATGGAACTATTTATTTATCTTTACAAAAAGATTTGAATTATTTTTATCATGGAAAAAAGTTTAAACAGTTTGATTATGTTCTAGTAAATGACACATATTCCTTTTTGAGCTAGGAGCAGAAATACAAGACAGATTTAGTCATCCTTCTGAGCTGGTAACTTATAATTCCGATAACTTGATCTCAATATCCACAGTGGTCACTTCTAAATTTTACGCAGAATCTGCTTAATCTCTTGTTTTTGGATATCCGCAATTCTATTATTCTCTCCTTGGTTAAACGCAAAATGTCCTGAGCTGGAAACTTTAGAATGGGGTATATCGGGATTAATGCTTGTTCCACTCTTTTTCTTAATCTCCAGATTGAATATTGCTTGCTTTCCTCATGAATTTAATCTCCAGATTAATTAACAGGTCGGGATTAAGGTTATCACATTCTAAAGTTTTCAGCTCTTGCTTCTGATTCGCTGTTCGTTTTCGACAGACGACACTCATAACGGTATATCGAATACAAGATTAAATTAATCTGGGGATTAACAAAAGATCAAGCTAAATGCTTGATCTCAATACCCACGATTCAAGAATTCCCAGAAATGTTCAGCAGCAACAATCACTGAATAATTTTCAAGGAAACATTATACAAATTCTTTGTTTTTATTCTTTAAAATAGGAGTATAGTGTATGAAAAAGGAATATGTGTAAAGTTGTTGGTGAGGATAAAGTTTAAAAGTCCTGATATATACCCGGCAATTGAGTTAACAACAAGCAAACCCATACATTTTGAGTTAGAAATTAGGAAACCATGGGATACAGGATAGGTTGGAGAGAGGGGGGGGGGGGGGTAAGGATGAGAAGGTTAAAAATATAATTCAGTTATTCTACTTTTTTCAACGTCTAAGCGAGAGTCTTGGAAAGAGTACAACCCCTGCCAGTCCAATAGAAATATTTTATCACGTAGAAAATAGTATATGTGGCCGGAAATGACTTGTGCAGTACACATTTTAGCGTACACAATATGTACATCTTTGTCATTACGAATCAGTCTTTGTTTTGCTTCCTTAGGAGAAGGAAGGCAATATATATTCGAATTCTTTGTTCTTTTGTACACAAATTTCGGCACAAATGTTTAAAAATAATATTTTCGTAATTTTTCTTCAGCGTTTGTATTGTTTGATGAAGGGGGGGGGGGTCTTGGTTTTTATACTGGGTGGACAGGCAGTCAAATTCTTTTCATAGCTCATATTTTTTCCAAGTTCCAAACAATCAAAACACTACGGAGATATTTGGAAAACATGAGTTGGCCAAATATTGTTCTAAAAATGTTCGAAGAGAGAGAATCAAAATAATAGTTTCCGCACTCCAAAGCTCAAAAAGGAAAATATTATTAAGGATTTGATTGTTACAATAGAATCAAGTCAATTATGTGCATGGGTAATAAATTAGTGAATAAAAAGAGGATAGAAAGTGTGAGCACGACACCAAGGTTGTATATTATGGTTGCTTACTCTCGATTCGCTCCGATGTACGGTAAATGTCGTCTCCAAAGCAATTGACAGTTAAAATTCGAAATGACGTCACTGATTATAGGGTCTCATTTTGTACCAGCAAACCGTCTCCCGAAGTGTACTGATGTGCAGGTCCCCATACATTGTACAGATGTCATTTACAGATTTTAACTGTACATTGCCTTGGAGACGACATTTCCCGTACATTGGAGCAAATCAAGAGTAAGCGACCATACTTTACAACCTTGCATGAGACAGAGGGTAGGAGAGGAGAAAGATGAGAATTTAACTCATTATTGAACTATGCGGGAACTATCTGGGAACTTGGAAACCTTTATAATCTAAAATTCAATGGAACTCATTAATTCGCGAATCCACCCATCCACCCAACCTTCTATTCTTCCAATAATCCACCCATCCAACCTTCCATTCTTCCATTTATCCACCCATCCAACCTTCTATTCTTCCAATAATCCACCCATCCAACCGTCTATTCTTCCAATAATCCACCCATCCAACCTTCTATTCTTCCAATAATCCACCCATCCAACCTTCTATTCTTCCAATAATCCACCCATCCAACCTTCTATTCTTCCAATAATCCA